>NC_079198.1:106710416-106845416 GCF_029499605.1 Hyla sarda | reverse complement strand
AAAAAAAAAAAAAGTGTAAGAGGAGAGCTGTGTGCGTCAGCTGGAGGTGAACTACAACTCTCAGGAGACACTGACAGCTTCCTGGCACGCAGCAGAGAAGTTGTGAAACTGCAGTTTAGCAAAAGCAGAGAGAAAGGTCCCAGATATTCACAACACCTGCATTGTTTTCTTATTATTAAGGGGAGGAGAAGGATAAAGACTCAGGATATTGGGGGCATTTGTCATTGTCTTTAGAGCTGTTTTTGTGTGTATCTTTGTCTCACATTTGGTGCAGCGCTGCCCCTCAGGCTATTATTTGCACCTTTTTGGTTTAAAAAGTTAAAAAAATAAAAAATAAAAAAGTGTGTACAGACCAAGGAAAACATTCATCCTGTTCACCCACACTGGCGCCTACTGAGTGCTCACGTGACCAGTGCCCATGAATATTTAAATTCGCCCAGCGGGCCCGCCACCAATGCGCGCAATTCGCCAAAGAAAGAAGCGGACCTTTAGAGGGACACCGCTCCGGGTACGCACGTAACGTACGTTAGTCAGAGACCCTACATCGGTCTCCTGTTCACCCGCACTATAACCCGGTGTATTGGGTTTAGTGTGGGTGAACAGATGACAGTTTTGCTTTAACCCCTTAAGGACTCAGCCCATATTGGCCTTAAGGACTCAGACAATTAAATTTTTACGTTTTCATTTTTTCCTCCTCGCCTTCTAAAAATCATAACTCTTTTATATTTTCCTCCACAGACTAGTATGAGGGCTTGTTTTTTGCGCGACCAGTTGTCCTTTGTAATGACATAACTCATTATATCATAAAATGTATGGCGCAACCAAAAAACACTATTTTTGTGGGGAAATTAAAACGAAAAACGCAATTTTGCTAATTTTGGAAGGTTTCGTTTTCACGCCGTACAATTTACGGTAAAAATGACATGTGTTCTTTATTCTGAGGGTCAATACGATTAAAATGATACCCATTATTATGTACTTTTCTATTATTGTTGCGCTTAAAAAAAATCACAAACTTTTTAACCAAATTTGTACGTTTATAATCCCTTTATTTTGATGACCTATAACTTTTTTATTTTTCCGTATAAGCGGCGGTATGGGGGTTCATTTTTTGCGCCATGATCTGTACTTTTTTTTGATACCACATTTGCATATAAAAAACTTTTAATACATTTTTTATAATTTTTTTTAAAATAAAATGTATTAAAAAAGTAGGAATTTTGGACTTTTTTTTTTTTTTTCGTTCACGCCGTTAACCGTACGGGATCATTAACATTTTATTTTAATAGTTCGGACATTTACGCACGCGGCGATACCAAATATGTCTATAAAAAAATTTTTTTGCGCTTTTTGGGGGTAAAATAGGAAAAAACGGACGTTTTACTTTTTTATTGGGGGAGGGGATTTTTCACTTTTTTTTTACTTTTACATTTTTTTACTTTTTTTTTTACACTTGAATAGTCCCCATAGGGGACTATTCATAGCAATACCATGATTGCTAATACTGATCTGTTCTATGTATAGGACATAGGACAGATCAGTATTTTCGGTCATCTCCTGCTCTGGTCTGCTCGATCACAGACCAGAGCAGGAGACGCCGGGAGCTGAACGGAGGAAGGAGAGGGGACCTCCGTGCGGTGTTATGAATGATCGGATCCCCGCAGCAGCGCTGCGGGCGATCCGAACATTCATTCAAATTGCCGGCGGGTCCCTGGCTGCGATCAGCAGCCGGGATCAGCCGCGCATGACACGGGCATCGCTCCGATGCCCGCGGTTATGCTTAGGACGTAAATGTACGTCCTGGTGCGTTAAGTACCACCGCACCAGGACGTACATTTACGTCCTGCGTCCTTAAGGGGTTAAAGGAGTGGGTGAACTCAGCCAATCACCGGGCCGCAGCGAAGTCCCGACTCGGCCGGCGATAGGCTGAGCGGCAGTGTGAGGTTGTCACACTGCCGCTCAGCCTATCGCTGGCCCATTCGGGACTTTGCTTCGGTCGGTGATTGGCTGAGTGCAGTATGACTCACCGACCACCAGCAACCAGGAAGAGGATCGTGACGGAGAACGGAGTGGGTTACCGGAGGCACCAGGGGAGCGAAGGAAGGTATGTATCTATTTATTTTTTTTACTGCCCGCCGTATGGAGGACAATTTTCCTATGCTGGAATTCTCCTTCAAGGTTAGTATTATTCAGTGGTAATGAATTAATCAACTGAGACTTTTTTGTGAAAAGATGCAAAAAAAAAAAAAAAAGGCGCAAAACCACGGCCCAGACTTACTTAGCTTTTTGGTGAATGTGAAGAAAGAAATTTCAGAGAATGTGACCTGCACAAAATTTATCAAATTCACTGCAACCATTTAATAAATGTGGTGCTCCTACACATTACAGCACATTAAAAAAAAGTGTAGAAAAATGCTTTACTTACACCTACAATGATAAATGCTTCACTTACACCTACAATGATAAATGCTTCGCTTACACCTACAATGATAAATGCTTCACTTACACCTACAATAATAAATGCTTCACTTACACCTACAATGATAAATGCCAGACATTTATCACACACGTAGTGTATTTTGCTGCTGCGTATTTTCCTACCCATTGAAGTCAATGGGTAGCAAAATCAGCTGTGTACTTTGCGACCCATTGACTTCAATGGGCATGAAAATACACAGCAACAAATACGCAGCAACATTCGGCATCTGTGACCCTACCCTAAAGGTACGGTCCCATGTAGCACATGCGCAGTGTATTTCATGTGTCACAGTCATGACGGTGTGTGGCCTAACCTCCAAACCTAGCTGCACACACTAGGCTGCCACAAGGTAGCCCTGTGTATATGATCATCGGAGAATACGCAGCATATTTCCGGTTGCGCATATTTTGCGCAGCGTGAAATACGCTGTGTAAGTGATACGTGGGACTGTACCCTCAGGGTGTATTCACACATACAGTATTTGATGCTGCAGTTTGAAGCTGTGTCCAGTCAAATAGCTTACATTGAGATCTGCAGCATCAAATCCTGCGCAGGATACTGTACATGTGAATAGACCCTAAAGGTATACGCACAAAGAAACGATAGCATGCACTCACCGCTATACTGGTGTCTAGGCGCCTGGAGGCACGGGATGGCATGGCAGGTCTCGCCGAAGCGCTCAGAGGCTACACCAGTCGTTTCACGCGACAATGCGCGCTTCTTCCGTCCTCTTGAGGCCATTGTTGTGTGAAACGACCAGCGTAGCCTCTGAGCGCTTCGGCGAGACCTGCCATGTCATCCCGTGCCCCCGATCGCCCAGACACCAGTATAGCGGTGAGTGCATGCTATCGTTTCTTTGTGTGTTTGCCATTTGATGCTATATCTTTGATTGCATGCACCCCGCAGGTGTCATTGCCACACTGGATCTCCATTTTGCTCGGCGCATCTATTCTTGATAGTGCCTCCTAAGGATTAGTGTGTTTTTGGGAGTGCTCACCCCTACGTTCTTCTTTGACAGTTTATAGACCCTAAAGGTATGTTAACACATACAGGATCTGCCGCATATTTTTTGCAGATGATTTTGCAACCCAATGACATCAATGGATAGTAAAATCACCCACAGAATATATGCTGTAAAACATGCAGCAGATCCTGAACTATGGAGTCAAGACTAAAAAGGCTCTATTCCTACTTGCGCTGTAATGGATCTCTTGCAGTCAAGTCCAAATGTACTTTAAAGGGCTGGTTCATGCTACGGAAATTCCATGAGGAAATTCTGCGGGCAGCAGCCTCCCATTGTTTCCAATAGGATTCTGCTGCTTAATTCACATGACAGAACTTCTGTAGAGAAACTTCCAACATGGAATTGAATTCTGACAAAAGAACAAACACATCTGACCTGCAGTTGCTGGGGACTCCAATAACTCTCTGAACAGTGCTACTCTTGCAGGCTAAAATACTGGAAAGGCAGATGGAACCACCTAGAACTCTCCTCTAATCCTGCATCAATCGCAAGATTATAAAACAAACATTCTAAATGATCAGATATTTATAGCTACAGACACAGAATACCCGGATCAGACAAGTGATGGCCCCAATGTGTCCCCTTTATTGCTTCCTCATTTATAGAGCAATGCATTAGTCTGTGGTTGGTACTGCAGCTCAGTCCCATTCAACAAACAGGACTAAGATACAGGCCAGGCACAGTAACAAACAAAAGGTACCGCGTTTTTCTGGGTATTAAAAAATTTTTAAAAAGGGATTGCAACTGATCAACAAGAGACCCCTGCCGATCAAATACACAAACCCTGAAGATACTAATACACCATAGACTAAAGGTTCAGCCAACTGTCTAAAGTGTATGGCGGCCCCCGACATGTTATCAGTAGAGAGAAGGGTCGGGCGTGTTGGATTGTTACCGCTGGACCCTATTGTTTTGGGAGAGATAATCTTGTGCCAGAGCTATATGGCTGCGGCTTACCTCTCCCCTCTCCGTAGAGCAAACATGAATGTTTGGCTATAAGAAACACCACAAGTCTAATAGTTGGCCAGAATGTGCAGTGAAACATATACAAAAATACGCCTTATTTCTTACCATATGGTAGTTGACCATTTCCTGTAGACTATCCCCAAATTTGTCCAGACACTCCTGAAATACAAAAAAATATTTTTTAAATAATGTAAATATTTCTAAATACTTTGGTTTATTCAGTCCATTTGACCGCAGGACAATCCCTTGAAACAGAAAAATCCAACTTTTCCAACAAATCCAAAATAATGTGGCTTTGGCAATATGTTACATGTAGGCTCATTGAAAACATGTTCTATGCTGTATAGGATCAAGACTGGCACATTATTCTACCTTAAAGAGGTCATCCAGAAGTAGAAGAAAAAAAGAGCCAATTTCCTCCATAAACAGTGCCACACCTGTTCTCAGGTTGTGGGTGGTATTGCAGCTCAGTTCCATTAAAGCTAATAAAGCCAAGTTGTAATACCAAACACAACCTGAGACCAGGTGTGGTGCTGTTTTTGGAAGACATTAGCTCCGTTTTTCTATTCCTGGATACCCCCTTTTAAAAGGAGTTTTCCAGAACTTTTTACTGATGGCCTATTCTAAGGAGAAGCCATCAATATTTGATCAGTGAAGGGGGTCTGCCACCTGGCACCCTCACCGATCTGGCACCTGCCAGACCCACAACGACCACATACGGAGCTGGAAGTAGCTTCATACACTATGCAATGGTCGTGCTGAAGTTGTTCCTGTATACACGAGCACCACAGCTCTGGCAAACAGCTGACTGATCAGTGGGGGTCTGGCACTGGCACCATGCCAGATATTTATGACATAACCAGGCTGGAACTTCAGTGTTTCCCAACTGAGGTACCTCCAGCTACTGCAAAACTACAACTCCCATTACTCTTTAAATGGGCACTCTCATTAAAACTAATTTTTGCTATTGCACTCCTTATGGTAAAAAAAAAAAAAAAAAATTCTAATGTACTTTGATTTAAAAAAAAATTAAGTTTTCTATCTTTTATCTGTGTTTAAAAAAGCTGCCACTAGGTGGCTCCCTACTTGTCCAGAGCACATGCTCTCATTCCCCCCTCCACCCCACAACTTTTGCACAGACTTTGGACTCCTGCAGGCCTGGCAGAAGTCCAAAAGCAGGAAATGCTGAGGGGGGGGGGGGGGGGGGTGCAGCCTAAGCCAATCATAGCTCATCTCCTCATGCTCTGGGCTGTGTGTAGCAGAGTGAGGGAGGAAGTTCTCCCCTGTATGGCTTTAGATGATGTTATGCCTGCTGGGGAACGCCCCTTCCCAGTCTGTGAATCTGACTGAGACTGAGCAGAAAATACAGAGCAATATCAACGTAGAAAACTAAAAAAATTATAAAAATAAAGGCAGAGGGTGGTTTATCATGATGGGGGCAGTGAACTGGGAGGATTATAACTAGAGATGAGCGATTTTACAGTAAATTCGATTCGTCACAAACTTCTCGGCTCGGCAGTTGATGACTTTTCCTGCGTAAATTAGTTCAGCTTTCTGGTACTCTGGTGGGCTTGAAAAGGTGGATACAGTCCTAGGAGACACTTTCCTAGGAATGTATCCACCTTTTCCAGCCCACCGGAGCACCTGAAGGCTGAACTAATTTATGCAGGATAAGTCATCAACTGCCGAGCCGAGAAGTTCGTGACGAATCGAATTTACTGTAAGTTCGCTCATCTCTAATTCTAACATGTATCAAAATCATGACAGGTATTCTAAGTAATTCACTAAGCTGTTAAGTCAGTGTTTCCCAACCTGAGTGCCTCCAGCTGTTGCAAAACTATAACTCTCAGCATGCCCGGACAGCCAACGGCTGTCCGGGCATGCTGGGAGTTGTAGTTTTTCAATAGCTGAAGGCACCAGTGTTAGGAAACACTGACTTAGCCTGATGATAGGCTATGAATAAATAAAAAAAAATGCCCCAAAAAACACAAATATTACTTTATCATTGCAGCCTGTACTGGGTTCTTTGTGCTGCCACCAATCCAGGGCAGGTGTTCTATACAGGTTGCGTCACTCACAACCTTGCACTGCGGGGGTATCGCAACACAACCCAGCTTGAATGAGAGCTTTACATTACACAAGACGTTCCCCGTTTACGTCTATTTATTGTATGCACCATAGACGAAGCCGTTTAAAGGAACCCCTCTCCAAGATACTCCAGAACCTACCGAGATCATCTCATCTTTCTTGCACTGTTGGGACAAGTCTCGGATGCCGCTTACAAAGTGCTTGTTGGTTGTAAGGTAGACTTTACCAGCTTCTAGCATGCCACTGCATAGTTTTACCAACTACAACAACAACAAAAAAGAGAGAAAATAATGTCAGACAAACAGAAGAAATGTGACCAATAACATCTGTTATACCTTCCTACCTTCTGGAATAATACCCAATATCAGGATGCTTTAAAAAGGTACCTTTCATCAAAAAAAAACTATTGATATAGATTACCGTAATGTATGCAGAATAACTTTCCAATAGCCTGTTATTAAAAAATATGCTTCTTTCTATTTAATTTTCCACTTTTAAAAAATGACCACTAGGGGGGGTCTCCCTAGCAGGTTCTGGCCGCAAGCTTTTTTTTTTTTTTTTTTTTTTTTTTAATAGATTTCAAACTCATGCTGGAGTCCTTAATTTCAGACTGCAGCCGGGACACAGACAAGCTCAGCACTGCTCCCTGGCATGGAAGCAGTGCTGAGCATCGACAGGTGTCCCGGCTGCTGTCTTAGATTTAGGGCTCCAGCATGAGTCTGAAATCTATAAAAAAGTAATAAAAAAAAGGCTTGCGGACAGGACTTCTAGTGGTCATTTTTTCAAAGATAACATGCTATTGGAAAGTTATTAAAATATATCAAAAGTGTTTTTGATGAAAGGTACTTTTAACAAAGTATGGGGGAGTGGGGTTTGGAGGGTGGATGGGTGTTTTAGAAGATTTTAGACCATGAAGTTACCATGTAATAACAAGTTTAGTCCCATAAAGGGGTTGTCCGGCACAACCCCAGTAAAAGGGGGCACTCAGATGTCAGGTAAAAATAATTAGTAAAGTGCTGCAGAAGCATATACCAAGGCTAACCTGTCTGCCCCAGTTTTGAAACCACCAAAAATCGATTTGTTTTGGGGGCCTTAGCCCTGTCCTTTCAGTTTATACTTCCTGGTTGAGCAGTTGCTCAGTACTACAATTCCCAGAATGCATTGCTTTCCCTCGGCTCTTCATCACAGTCCTCCCACCCTGTCTACTCCCCTCTCACAGCATTCTTGCCAGAACTCTTCCCACCCAGAGCTGTTGCAGAACATGAGAGAGGCTGTAGCACCTGCTATTCATTCCCTGTCTGCTCCTCTGCCTCCATTGTTCAGCACAAGGCAGCGTGCTGTAAACAAACTTAATTTTTCCATACATGTCCCAATAATGATATATACATGTAAATTGATATATTACAGGTAGATGGTAATGTAGGCTGTACTGGCTGGTCAGAGTTGATGACAACACCGCCTCTGTGCCCATGGGATTCCACCGATGGCCCTCTAGGATATACATGTACGGCAATATAAGAGAAGCCGCCTTACTTCTATTTTGAAGTCTTTTTGTAGTTACCCTTGTTCTAGTTGCCATTGCTACATCCATTCCCATGTCTAACATATGCTAATTTATGTTCTTACAGTGGATCTCACTGTTTTTAACATAACAGTTGTAAATTACAAGGACAATTCTGCAGCACAAGTTGCAGAGAGATTGCAGCACCTGCTATTCATTTCTTGTCTGCTCCTCTGCCTGTGACATTGTTCATTACCAGGCAGCATGATGTAATCACAACTAATATTTCCACATATGGCCCTAATATCAACATATTTGGCTATGATAAGGAGATGGTGATGTAGGCTGTATGGGTTGGTCAATGGTGATGACATCGCTCAGGAGGCTGGCATGTAGTTCTCTATGTTCTGGTTGCCATTGTTACATCCACACCCATGTATAAAGCATGACAAATTCTGCTGCAAACTTTGACAGCAGATCTCAACATAATTGTGAAAGCCATGGTAAATCTTCACTAATTTTCTGCTGCAAAACCTGCATGTCACGCAAGCGGATCTTAATGCCGCAAAACGTGGACCTACTCCCCCACAGCTCTCCAAGGTTCCCTCTACAAGCACTCGCAATTGATAATTGCATGAAAACAGTGGGATCTGGTTTCGGGGTGGGAACCTTCTACCAAACCTTCTGCCATTACTGGCCCCTTAATGTTCCTCTCCACATGTTTTATTGGACGTCACTTGCACACATAGACACTGCTCTATTTTCCTCTAGTTGTGTTTGTGTGCGAGACAGTAAAATGTGGGTGTCTTTGTGTGAACACATGGGAATGGTTTCCTGGTCATCTGGCGTCCAGACGGGCAGTAGGTCAGCCCAGATCCGTGATACGTGGATACACAGAGAAGTGAGGATACTCATAGTCCGGGAATGCTCTCTCAGCACAACGTCTTACATGCTCTGGAGCTCTTCGGAAAACATTTTAAAGGAATGTTTCCAGCTCACTGCTAGCAGATGTTGAGACGGGACGCCTGTCAATGTAAGCGCTGCCTCTTTGCTGGTGTTATAGGTAGCAGCGCCATGATGGGTCACTTGTAGGATGTGATGTGTGGGGGCGAAGGCTAAATTAGTCCGAATGAGTGCGACGATGGTAACCCTAAGGAGCGTTATAGTCCAATAGTCCTCACCTTGTCAAGTTTGGCTTCAATTTCTACCACCTCTGTTTCCACCTCATCTATCGCTGCCCTGTAGGGGTAGAAAAAAAAAAATGAAGACAACGGTTAATGTTCTGGCTAAGAAAACACAAAGACAACCAACAACTTAACACAGTGTTTCCCAACCAGGGTGCCCCCAGCTGTTGCAAAACTACAACCCCCAGCATGCCCGGACAGCCAAAAGGCTGTCCGGTCATGCTGGGAGTTGTAGTTTTGCAACAGCTGGAAGCACCCAGGTTGGGAAACACTGACTTAACAGCTACTTATGAAGAGCCTAAAATGGTGGGGTTCACTTTTGTTTTTGCTAAATTTTTTTTTTTATTAAAATATATTAAAAAAAATAAAAAAATTAAATCAATAAATAAAAATTTAAGTGGATTTCTACTGTAAATCTAAAGTTCGAGCAATCGCCAAAGTTGTGTCATTTCCCTACAGAGATATAAGGCATTTTTTGTATTCAGGATGTGCGGCCATATTGGTGGTTAATTTTGAATTACTGAATGTACTGACAAAACAAAAAAGAAATATGCTGTCACAAAAAAAAAAAAAATGGCCTCCACAACAAGACAGAAAAACGTTCACATTCACTAAAAAATGTAATGTAAATGACAAGTTTAGCCATTGGGAAATGAATGTAATCCATTAGATCCCATTGCAGATGAGACATATCTGTCCTAGACCCTTTAAAAATGAAAACCATGAGTTATATGTATGTGTGTACATATACTGTATATCTCGATCACGACATGACATGTGATGGCCGAAACATTGCTGTATACTGCATTTTGACGAATAAAAGCCCCACACTTTATTGTGCTGCATTATCTAATATATTATATATATATATATATATATATATATATATATATATATATATGGGATGAGTATTTATCTCAGGGAGAGTTTACCACTACCTCACACCGACATTCGTATATCTCCCCCATATACTGTATACACACATAGATATATACATATACACCCAGCTCCTTCTGGGCTGATGACCTTACTTTCAATAATACATCCCACCTGCCCATATTGATGCATAAGTCCACTTGCCATTCGTAAACCTAGAAAAGCTGGATGACTGGTTGGTGAAACATACAGAGGAATTGTATCTCACGTTCTATTATGCACCAATCACCAACCCCATGACCCTTTGTACAACTACAGTACCCCCCCCCCCCCTTCTACTGTAAATCTGTAGTTGGGACAATGACAGGACAGAGGCTCATTTGGATGGTGGTTCTAGAACGGGTCGTCCGCTCAGCAATTTGTAGCTGGATCACACCAAGCACTTGCGGGCACCGCTCCATCCTGCTGACTCCAACAAAAGGACAGATTCGCCGGTCTTTGTTATCATCACAAAGACACGTTTCGTCACCAGAAAGAATTTAATGCTGGGCAATATACAGAGCCGAGACCCTACCGAAGAGCGGGGGAGACCACCATCAAATCCACGCTAAGAGGCTCATCTACTGGATGGTTTGGCCAGGAAAAGTGAAAGGCTATGAAGATTATCGTAATCTCTATGAGCAACATCTATTCTAAGGATTGGTGGTCAGCAGGTGCATCAACTGACTATGCCAAATATAGTACATGCATTAGTAGAATTACCAAAATTTGCCTAAATTTTCACTGTCAAATCCTCACTATTCCTATTCCAGTATACTATATTAAAAAGTAGAAAAAAATGGCTGCTTTATTCCAAGGAACAGCACCCCGCCTGTCCATAGTTTAGTCGGTTACTGCAGCATAATAGTTTTCACTTTAACAGAGCTGAGCTGCAATACCATAATACAACCTGGGAAGAGATGTGGCACTGTTACTGGGGGGGGGAAAAAGCAGCCAGCTTTTGCTAATCCTGGTCAACCCCTATAAATAAGTCCTTAAAATGTTACTGTCATTAAAAAAAAAAAAAAAAAAAAAAAGCACAATTGACTTTTGCCCTGCCAACATGTTTCACAACACCAGAAGCATCATCAGGGACTTGGGCTAATCAAGTCCCTGATGATGAATCTGGTGGAGTGAAATATGTTGGCAGGGCAACCTGTTTTAAACAAGCACTCACACACCGGCCATATATAAGTAAACCACAAATTGCTCTGCCAACATGTTTCACTCTACCAGGAGCATCATCAGTGACTTAATTAGCCATAGTCCCTGATGACTTTCCTGGTGGAGTGAAACATGTTGGCGAGGCAACTTGTTGTTTTTAAGTAAGCACTTATACACTGGCCATTTTAAGTAGACTGCAGCTATTGCATATTGAAATATAAAATCTCATCCCTTCCCCAATATCGCGCCACACCCCTACCCCTTAATTCCCTGTTTGAACTTGATGGACATATGTCTTTTTTCGACCGTACTAACTATGTAACTATATATTTATTAGGGAGATCTTCACTATACTATTCAGGGCGCTGATAAAGGTAGTCCTTATACTGCAATGTGATTTCATTTTCATATTACATCTTACTTAGCTATGCATACATACGTACGTGTTTACATATTATTCTTCATTTTACTTAAGTTTTGGCTGGGGGTGTATGGGGGAAGGTTACCAAAGGTGTCTCTGTGGTCTATGTCCATTGTTTATTTACAGCATTTGTTTCCCAACCAGGGTGCCTCCAGCTGTTGCAAAACTACAACTCCCAGCATGCCCAGACAGCCTTCGGCTGTCTGGGCATGCTGGGATTTGTAGTTCTGCAACAACTGGAGGCACCCTGGTTGGAAAACACTGATGTACAGTGATGGTACTATAGCTCACACTCTTAAAATTCATAGTCTACGGACATGCATTAAAGGGGTATTCCAGGAATCCTTTTTTTTTTTTTTTTTTTTTTTATATCAACAGGCTCCAGAAAGTTTAACAGATTTGTAAATGACTTCTATCAAAAAAAAATCATAATCCTTCCAATAATTATCAGCTGGTGAAGTTGAGTTGTTCTTTTCTGTCTGGCAACAGCGCTCTCTGCTGACATCTCTGCTTGTCTCAGGAACTGCCCAGAGTAGAAGAGGTTTGCTATGGGGATTTGCTTCTACTCTGGACAGTTCCCGAGACAGGTGTCATCAGAGAGCACTTAGACAGAAAAGAACAACTCAACTTCAGCAGCTCATAAGTACAAAAAGGATTAAGATTTTTAATAGAAGTAATTTACAAATTTGTTTAACCCCTTAAGGACCAAGGACGCACTGGTACATCCTTGGTCCTGCTCCCGTGATATAATGCGGGGTTACACGGTAACCCCGCATCATATCAGGGCGGTCCCGGCGTCATAGTGAAGCCGGGACCCGCCGCTAATAGCGCGCGGCGCCGCGATTAACCCTTTAGCCGCGCGCTCAGAGCTCAGCCGCGTGGCTAAAAGCGAAAGTGAAAGCTGCCGGTTAACTCAGTGGGCTGTTCGGGATAGCCGCGGCGAAATCGCGGCTTCCCAAACAGCTTAAAGGACAGCAGGAGGGCCCCTACCTGCCTCCTCGCTGTCCGATCGCTGAATGACTGCTCAGTGCCTGGCATGAACAGTCATGCGGCAGAATCCTCGATCCTGTGAGAAACCAGTGATCAATGATAAAGATCAGTGTGTGCAGTGTTATAGGTCCCTATGGGACCTATAACACTGCAAAAAAAAAAGTGAAAAAAAAAAGTAAATGAATATCATTTAACCCCTCCCCTATTAAAAGTTTGAATCACCCCCCTTTTCCCATAAAAAAAAAAAAAAATACAATGTAAATAAAAATAAACAAATATGGTATCACCGCGTGCGGAAATGTCCGAATTATAAAAATATATCGTTAATTAAACAGCTTTGTCAATGGCGTACGCGTAAAAAAATTCCAAAGTCCAAAATAGTGCATTTTTGGTCACTTTTTATATCATTTAAAAATGAATAAAAAGCGATCAATAAGTCCTATCAATGCAAAAATTGTACCGTTAAAAACTTCAGATCACAGCGGAAAAAATTAGCTCTCATACCGCCCCATACACGGAAAAATAAAAAAGTTATAGGGGTCAGAAGATTTTCCTGCATGTAGTTATGATTTTTTCCAGAAGTCCGACAAAATCAAACCTATATAAGTAGGGGATCATTTTAATCGTATGGACCTACAGAATAAAGATAAGGTGTCATTTTTACCGAAAAATGTACTACGTAGAAACGGAAGCCCCCAAAATTTACAAAACGGGGGTTTTTTTTCAATTTTGTCGCACAATGATTTTTTTTTTCCGTTTCACCGTAGATTTTTGGGCAAAATGACTGATGTCATTACAAAGTAGAATTGGTGGCGCAAAAAATAAGCCATCATATGGATTTTTAGGTGCAAAATTGAAAGAGTTATGATTTTTTAAAGGCAAGGAGCAAAAAACGAAAATGCAAAAACGGAAAAAACCCCGGTCCTTAAGGGGTTAAAAGGGGTACTCCGGTGGAAACTTTTTTTTTTTTTTTTTTTTAATGAACTGGTGCCAGAAAGTTAAACAGATTTGTAAATTACTTCTATTAAAAAATCTTAATCCTTTTAGTACTTTTTAGCAGCTGTATGCTACAGAGAAAATTCTTTTCTTTTTGAATTTCTTTTTTTTGTCTTGTCCCCAGTGCTCTCTGATAACACCTCTGTCCATCTCAGGAAATGTCCAGAGCAGCATAGGTTTGCTATGGGGATTTTCTCCTGCTCTGGACAGTTACTGGTATTGGCATCAGGTGTCAGCAGAGAGCACTGTGGACAAGACAAAAAATGAAATTAAAAAATTAAAGATTTTACTCTGTAGCATACAGCTGCTAAAAAGTACTGAAAGGATTAAGATTTGTTAATAGAAGTAATTTACAAATCTGTTTAACTTTCTGGAACCAGTTCATTTAAAAAAAAAAAAAGTTTTCCACCGGAGTACCCCTTTAACTTTCTGGAGCATATTATATATATATATATATATATATATATATATATATATATATATATATATATATATATATATATATAGTTTTTTTCCTGGATAAAGAATAAAGAGCAATGCATGCAGTGCCTCATGTAATCGCAAAACAAACACGTTAAGTGACCGTGAAGAAGCATGCTTGTCATGTGCTTTACTATATGGCACGCAACGCACAATTAGGAGCGGCAATACTTATACTTTCCATAGGGATCGCAACTGCGGCACCGCGCTATCATTACTGCACACAGCGAGTTCGCTCTGTGCGTAATGACGGGCGATACAGGGGCCGAAGCATAGTTACGTCATGGCTCCGCCCCTCAAGACTTCACAGCCCACCCCCTCAATACAAGTCTATGGGAGGGGGCGTAGCGGTCGTCACGCCCCCTGCCATAGACTTGCATTAAGGGGGCGGGCCGTGATTTCACGAGGGGCGGAGCCATGACGTCATGCTGCTCCGCCCCCTGTATCGCCCATCATTACGCACAGAGCGAACTCACTCTGTGTAGTAATGAAAGCGCGGTGCCGCAGCGGCGATCCCGGGGGTCCCCAGCAGCGGGACCCCGGCGATCTGACATCTTATCCCCTATCCTTTGGATAGGGGATAAGATGTCTAGGGGCGGAGTACCCTTTAAACTTTAAACATGACTATGGGATTATACTAGGGAAATGTTTTATAATAAATGCCCCTTCCTGGATCCTCCCACTGCCCTATCTTCAGCAGCAGATCAGCACACAAACTGTTCAATACAGTAGACTGTTGGCTTCCCAGCCAGTAGTCCTGTGGTAATGACAGGTATGTTGCCTTTCTTTCCTTCAAGGAATGTATAAAATACATTTGCATATTAATACAGAGGAGTCGGAGTCAGAAGTACAGAAAAATCTGGAGTCGGAACATTTATCTACTGAATCCACAGCCATAGAACTGTGCAATATATTGGACTATGTAACGACGAGCAATGCACATGGAAAAAAGGGCAATAAAATGGTATTGGGGATATTGATCAGACTAATGCCCAGATGGTCCTGCAGTAATGTCTGGAGACAACAAGCTTCCATGTCGATACTGAAGGGCAAAAGAGGTCTTACCATCCCCAGCTGCCACACAAAACTCAACGTTAAGAAGCCTATGTAAAAACAAAAAGATGACAATGTGCCAGGGACCGAAGCTGCTGACAGAGGGATGAGAACTTTCCTGTTTCCTCCACAAACATTCAAAGCTATTCTGGCCATGGATATGTGCCCATCCCATTCCGGCCATAAAACCATGAACTCTCCCGCTCTCCGCTTCCTTGTCCTCAATCATTTATAACTCTATTGATCTGTTTCCCTCCTAAGTGCATCACTTGCAGTTGGGGCCAATATTTTTCTAGCGGTCTGTGCGCGAGCGCGTTTCGCTTTAGTCTCTAAAAGCTTCTATAGAAAGCAGCCATGTGCGTCCACTATCTGTAAACATTTCAATTGCCCCAGTGTGCATTTGTTCCAAATATTAAGTGGCAGCCTAAAATGCATTTACCAATTTAAAAAAAAATTAAATACATAAATAAAATATATAATTAAATTAAAAAAATTGATATATGGTATATATTATAAAAATGTTACTTATTTTTAAATATTATATCTATCTATCTATCTATCTATCTATATATATATATATATATAAAATAATATATTAAACATATTATATACCGTATATATATTTAAAAATAAATAAAACTATATATATGTGTGTGTGTGTGTGTGTGGGTATATATATATATATATATATATATATATATTAAATATATATAGGTATATATATTTAAAAATAAATAAAATTTATAATATATATATATCATACGGGAAACAGATCAAATAAAAATCTGTGCTATTATGCAAAGCTACATTCCTCCGCGGACAAGAAAAAAGGGGGGGGGGCTCTTATATGGCACTGCTTGATATTGGATCCACTAGAAACATGGATAATCGTGAAGCATCAATGGCTTTATTGATACATACAGGATAAAATAAAAATTTGGTACACATAGGGCAAGACGGGTTTCGGGAGATCAATCTCCCTTCCTCAGTGGTAATGGTCTCCCCTAATGTTTCAGTCTTCCCTGAGGTTCTGATATTCTATCCCTCAACCAGGAACAGCATGATAAACAGCTGCACACCACACAGATAGGAGAAGACATCTTTTTTTATTTGTAATCCTGCCATTTCCATGCATTAGTTAGTGCACAGAGTGAGACGTAATTGACGGCTTTCAGATGGACCCAGTCACATAACATCACCCTGGAGGCCGAGAGCTGCTAACTCATCTGCAGTCAGGATATTTTATATTGATCTGTAAAGTCTTTGCGGGAACACTTATCCTACATACGGTCATGATGTAAACCGCAGCGCGTTTCAATCCCAACAGGAAGTCGAAACCGAAATGACCACTTTAGCATCCGAAGTGTAAAAAGACTGGCT
The DNA here is from genome assembly GCF_029499605.1 of Hyla sarda. Lineage (NCBI taxonomy): Eukaryota > Metazoa > Chordata > Amphibia > Anura > Hylidae > Hyla > Hyla sarda. The sequence continues at coordinate 106,828,775 of NC_079198.1, read as the reverse complement.
ACTTACACACCGCAGGTTTATTCATCTTAAATAGACTGATCTGCAATGCTTAAGCACTTTTCCCAACCAGTGTTTCCCAACCAGTGTGCCTCCAGCTGTTGCAAAACTACAACACCCAGCATGCCCAGACAGCCTTTGGCTGTCCAGGCATGCTGGGAGTTGTAGTTTTGCAACAGATGGAAGCACCTCGGATGGGAAACACTGTGCTAAGCCATTAATATCTGGCAGGGTGCCAGTGTCAGACCTCCACCGATCCAGTCCATGCTGTAAACTGCAGCACGTTTCAATCCCAACAGGAAGCTGAAACTGAAATGCCTTTGGCTGTCCAGTCATGCCGTGAGAGGTAGTTTTGCAACAGCTGGAGGCACGCTGGTTGGGAGACACTAAATTATCCTATATACGGCCATGATGTAAACTGCAGCGCGTTTCAATCCCAACAGGAAGCTGAAACGGAAATGCATTTGGTTTTCCGGGCATGCTAGGGGTTGTAGTTTTGCAACAGCTGGAGGCACGCTGGTTGGAAAACACTAAACTATTCTATATACGGCCATGATGTACACTGCAGCGGGTTCCAATCCCGACAGGAAGCTGAAACGCCTTTAGTTGTCTAGGCATTTTGGGAGTTGCAGTTTTGCAACAGCTGGAGGCACACTGTTTTGGAATACTGAATTATCCTATATACAATCATGATGTAAACTGCTCAATTTTGTGAGATTTCGCTATACAAAAACCCCAGCCGGAATAGTTATGGATCGCCATAGCGCCAGTATCTATAGATACCATAATTCATGACTGACTTGCTGGGTTTCCACAAGAAATGTTAATACTCCTTAAAGGGGTACTCCGGTGGAAAACTTTTTTTTTTTTTTTTTTTTTTTTTTTTTTATCAACTGGTGCCAATTACTTCTATTAAAAAATCTTAATCCTTCCAATACATTTTAGGGGCTGTATATTACAGAAAATGCTTTTCTTTTTGGATTTCTCTTCTGTCATGACCACAGTGCTCTCTGCTGACCTCTGCTGTCCATTTTAGGAACTGGCCAGAGCAGGAGAAAATCCCCATATGCTGCTCTGGACATTTCCTAAAATGGACAGCAGAGAGCACTGTGGTCATGACAGAAGAGAAATCCAAAAAAGAAAAGCATTTCCTCTTGGGGGGGGGGGGGGGTGGGGGGGCAGTCTTTTCCAATCATAGCTCATCTGACACTGAACTGCTCTGGGCTGTGTGTAGCAGAGTGAGTGAGGAAGTTCTCCCCTGTATGGCTTTGGATGATGGTCACGCCTGCTGAAGAACGCCCCCTTCCCAGTCTGTGAATCTGACTGAGACTGAGCAGAAAATAGGGCAAAAGGACATAATAGATGGGTAAGTGTTTGGAACTCCCCGCAGTAAAGAGTCACTAACATGCTGCAGCTCTCACTTCGGAAGACCAAGTCCATCCATGTAATACTAAATTCCTCCTCTAGTGGCCATGCAGGGAAAATGAGCAAATGACAGAAAGTTGCGGTCGGTGCCAGCAGTGTTCGGAATCTCCAGGCGAAACATTTCTGGGTAGAGATTCCATAATGTGAACCTGGTCTTAGATTATTTGGGGGAGATTTATCAAAACCTTCAAAACCTGTCCAGTGGAAGAGTTGCCCAGTTGCCCATAGCAACCAATTTGCTTATTTTATTTCTGAAAAGGCCTCTGAAAAATGAAAGAAGCGATCTGATTGGTTGCTATGGGCAACTCAGCAACTTTTCCTCTGCACAAGTTTTAATAAATCTCCCCTTTGAGTTTACACCGAGGCTGAGACAGTATTAGTAAATCTGGGCCAATGTTGCTCACAATCACATGAAATCACTCATAGCCATTTTACACCCGCACGTTCCATTTTTATTATTTTTTTTTTTATGGGCACTAACTAATGTTGGTAACAGACTGAATACCCCATACATACAGTTTAGGGGATTTTTTGGCTGAAATGATTAGGTCATTGGTCATCAATAACAATCAGTGGTTGGAGGAATTATCTGGTCCGCCATCACCCGATTCTCATCTGATTGTCGGATTAGGCCGCTATCATGTATTTTCCTATTTGCTTTTCTTCCATCCAGCATGTGAAGTTCTTTGCGGCTGGATGTGACCTACTTTATAGCGAATTGCTCCTTTACTAAGATCTAGAACCTTAATTACAATTCCTTTCATATTCCCGTCTGTCTTCGGCATTAATTAATATCATTATCTTCCTGGATTCATTGTATCTGCACAAACCCCCGGACTTCGCTTCTGAAGAAGATCCTAAGGCTTTATAGGATTCGTCCCAGTGTGGAGAATACATTTACAGGCTTGAAAACATTCCGGAGACATGGAAGTAAAGATGGCACTTTTTACAGCACAAGTAAATACTAAAATACTTAAATTACTCCATACTCCTTCAGAACGGTCCAAGGTTTGACTAATCTGCAGGGAACCTGGCAGTCAGTATTCTATTCATGCACAGCGCCACCACTGGTGAAAAGAAACATTACCTATTTCCCACATAAATCAGTGGGCTGTCCATTAATGCATAGAAGAGCTACAGTGTTTGACTGGAATACCTTGGGCCCCATATAGTATTAGACCCCTCTTTGCCCCCCGTATTATACCCCTCTGTGCGCCCCCCATATAGTATTAGACTCCTATAATTTTAGCACCTCTATGCCCTCCCATATATTATTAGCCCCGCTCTGTGGCCCTATGTAGTATCAGGCCCCCTCCGTGCCCGTCTCCCATCAATGATATTAGGCCCCTCTGTAACCCCTATATAGTATTTGGCCCTGTCTGTGCTCCCCTGTATAGTACTCGGCCCGCTCTGTGCCCCCTGTATATCATAAGACCTCGTGTGCTCCCTATATAGTATTGGGCCTATGCTGTGCTCCCCTGTATAGTATTATGCCCCCTGTGTGCCCCCTATATAGTATTAGGCCCCCTCGGTGCCTCCATATAGTATAAGAGCCACCACTGTGCCCCCTATACAGTATTAGGCCTCCTGTGTGCCCCCTATATAGTACTGGGCCTCCTCTGTGCCCCATATAGTTAAGGGCCACCTCTTTGCCCCTATACAGTATTAGGCCTCCTGTGTGCCCCTCATATAGTATTAAGCCCCCTCTGTGCTCCCCTGCATAGTATTATGCCTCCTGTGTGCCCCCTCTATAGTATTAGGCCCCCTCAGTGCCTCTATATAGAATAAGGGCCCCCTCTGTGCCCCCTATACAGTATTATGCCTCCTGTGTGCCCCATCTATAGTATTAGGCCCTCGGTGCCTCTATATAGAATAAGGGCCCCCTCTGTGCCCCCCATATAGTATTAGGCCTCCTCTGTGCTCCATATAGTATTAAGCCCCTCTATAGTTTTATGCCCCCTCTGTGCTTCCCTGTATGGTGTTGGAGCCCAGTGTGGTATTAGGTCCCCTCTATGCCCCCCATATAGTATTAGCCCCCCTCTGTGCCTTCCTGTATAATAGTATTGGGCCTCGTATGCCCCCTGTCAAATTCACTACTTGTTAAGCCACGCCCCATTGGCAAACAAGGCACAAAAGGGTCTAAACATTAATTAGTAAGGCTTTAGTACATTGAGTCTGCCTCAATGTAGTTAAAAAACATCAGGCAATTTGTTTGTTATTCCGAGATGCATGGGGTTCTTTCTTGGGAATATCCTTGTCCACGTAAGAAATTTGGGATGCCTGTCACTCTGCCAGCGTTCCCTGAACTTTTGCCTGTCTGGGCCTTGTTCCTTTCCAAGAATTTACTTCTCCTTCGCAAAGTTAAGAAGAAAAAAAAAAAAGCCATCCGGGCCTCAATTCGGCAATAGATGCAGATGTCAGGGGACACATCATCAACTGGGAACCTTCAATCCCATAAAACACGTTTGTTCTCATAATATCATCCTATTTAACCCTCTCCTAGACCTCAGGGTATTTGTAACAGATTTTTCCGCCATCCTATTGAAGACATTACAGCTAAACAATGACTTACACCAGGCACGGAAAAAATCTATACAATCTGCAGAGCAGAAATTATATGGGTTTATGGTGTCGGAGAAGCCCCCCAAGATCAATACTGCCACTCATAAGGAGGAAGAATAAAGCTGTATACACTGTGCGCGAGGTGGACACAGCCGGCCCGTCTCCTCTATAGTTACATGCATGATACCAATAAATGTTGGTTCCATTGTTGGGTAGGACAGGAGACACTTACCATCACTAGTGGTACAGTGCCATCACTCCAGCACAGATGCATCTATGCATTCCATTACTGTAACTTGGTCATGTGATCACCAGTCTGACCTACAAGAATATACATGGGGTACTCCCCCCCCCCCCCTATCCAACGGAAAGGGGATAAGATGTCTGATCGCTGAAGACCCCCGCGATCTCAGCAGCAGCATCCGGTGCAACGAGCGAACTTTGCTTCGTGCCGAATGACTGGCGATGTGGGGGCGGAGGCTCATGATGTCACGGCCACACCCCCTCAATGCATGTCTATGGGAGGGGGCGTGACGCAGTCACGCCCCCTCCCATTGACTTGCATTGAGGGGGCGCGGCCGTGATGTTACGAGCATTCGGCGCTGCACCCAATGCTGGGTGCAGCAGGGAGATCGCGGGGGTCCCCAGCGGCGGATAGGGGATAAGATGTCTAGGGGCGGAGTACCCCTTTAATGTGTCAAAAGGAAGTCAGTCCTGGGTCAGCCGACTTCCTGTGAGCTACAGGATGACATATTGAGTCATAAGATGGCTCTTGCTAGCTCTGAGACCCCTCCCTACCCAGATCAGTATACTGCTGCTGCCATCTTTATGGAATCAGTATATATAGTAGACTAACACCTCTCCTGAAGCTGTGCTCACAAGTGCATTTCTTGCCTGAAAATGCAGTAAAAACTAAATGTGTAAACACATTCTAGCAACTTCAAATCTTTATAAAATATCTCCATGATGATTATAGGTCAAATCACTTTCACCTCATGGCAAAGATACTGTTAAAAAAAAAAAAAAAACAACATCAAAACTGCATGTAATGTGAACTGACACCAACCCATTTATGAGTCTAATGCAGTGCTTCCCAACTAGTGCTCCTGCAGCTGCTTCAAAACTACAACTCCCAGCATCCCTGGACAGCCAAAAGGCACTGGTCAAATGAGTTCATCTGGATGACCTCTGGCAGCCTAATTATATGATCAGGTGCAGTGATCAAATGCCACACTAAATACATCTGCAAAGCCAGAGGATTTATGGGAAATTCATTTTACTGTAGAATTGCAATCAGAAATGGCTGAAAAGTCCATGCTTGCCATATCAGCTAAAACAGGTTAGCACAAGGTATACAGAAGAACCTCTATATTATTCTCGAATATTAGCCTATGCTACTACATATGTTTTGGTCTCTGTCGGGCTACAGACACGTTTAGCATGTACATAAGGAGCTTTCCCACCATATTCCTGTGGAAAACATTTTTTTTTTTTAATTAACTGGTGCCAGAAAGTTGGGGTATGTTCTCCACTACGTATTGAGTGCGGAATTCTACGTCGGAATTCTGCGGTGTGAACTCCTAATATTAGTGTGAATGGGTCTTCTGCGGAATTTCAGTGGCGCCGTTTAAATTGATCCGTGCAAAGAAAGAACATGTTCTTTCTTTGTGTAGAAGTTCGTGAGGGAGTGATGAGGGCAGATGTTATTACCCTAGGGTAATTAGTGACGCCAGGGTGTGGTTTTACCTCTACACCACCCGAAGGTATGGCCGCTGGATCCTGGGCTAGGCACAGGGGCAAATAATGACTCCGACACCAAGTTACAGAACAACGGCAGCTTTACTGAGGAAGACAGATTGAATAGTCTTTATAGCTCAGTTAGGCCAAGGAAGTAACCAGTAACTGGAGACTTGCGGGCTCGCTGGGACTAGTATTGGACTTGGATTAATTGCTGCAGACAAACGCTGAATTTAGACAGACTGATCATGACTGACTTGTGGTGACGGCGCAGTCCCTCGTGGTCCTATCGCCAAAGTATTTTGGTGGCGGCCGCCAGATGGCATCTCTGCTCGCGGAATTCTGTGAGCGGACATACTGTTCAAAATAAATACTCTGAACATACCCTTATACAGATTTGTAAATTACTTCCATTTAAAAATCTTAATCCTTCCAGTATTTATCAGCTGCTGTATGCTCCACAGGAAGTTCTTTTCTTTTTGAACTTATTTTCTGTATGTGCACAGTGCACTCTGCTGACACCTCTGTCCATGTCAGGAACTGTCCAGAGCAGGAGCAAATCCCCATAACAAACCTATCCTGCTCTGGACAGTTCCTGACATGGGCAGAGGTGTCAGCAGAGAGCACTGTGGTCAAAAAGAAAATAACTTCCTGTGAAGCATACAGCAGCTGATAAGTACTGGAAGGATTGAGATTTTTAAATAGAAATCATTTACAAATCTGCTTAACTTTCTGGAGCCAGTTGATAAAAAAAAAAAAATAATAATAATAATAATAATAATAATAATGTTTTCCACTGGAGTACCGCTTTAATGTGAACATCGCCTGTGCCTTAAAGGGGTACTCCGGTGAAAACCTTTTTTCTTTTAAATCAACAGGTGGCAGAAAGTTAAACATATTTGTAAATTACTTCTATTAAAAAATCTTAGTCCTTCCTGTACTTATTAGCTGCTGAATACTACAGAGGAAATTATTTTCTTTTTGGAATGCTCTCTGATGACATCACGAGCACAGTTCTCTCTGCTGACATTATTATAATAATAATAACGCTTTATTTATTGTTGTCCTTAGTGGGATTTGAACCCAAGGCCCCAGCACTGTAAAGCAGAAGTGCTAACCACTGAGCCACCATGCATCTGCTATGCATGGTTGCTAAAATGGACAGAGATGTCAGCAGAGAGCACTGTGCTCGTGAGGTCATTAGTGTTCCAAAAAGAAAGGAATTTCCTCTGTAGCATTCAGCAGCTAATAAGTACTGGAAGGATTAAGATTTTTTTAATAGAAGTAATTTACAAATATGTTTAACTTTCTGCCACCAGTTGATTTAAAAGAAAAAAAGGTTTTCACCGGAGTACCCCTTTAAAGAGTAGTTTGACCAGAGGACAAAAAGTGAACAGGTCACATACATTTTACTACTTAGATGTTAGCAAAAAGGAACCCTAGAGCCAGCACGGGGAGTGATAGTCTGCAGGTAGACTTGTTCTACAAGTTATTTAAGATCATCCAGACATTTACATCAGTTACCGCTCACAATGAGGCCTTTGTATGCTCAAATTGCTGGTTACAAGTCTACAAATGATCTGGGCCGTCACTTTTATTAAGTAACCTGTATAGCAGACTCAGTCTCCTATAAAAAATACTAAAATACTCACAGCATGCATAGACAATAGTATTTACTGTAGATTTATCCACTCTATCAATTATGACCTCAGAAATATTCACGCGAGTCTTGATTTTCAGTTGTAGGACATGACGTATAGCACGTTTATGGATCACGCCGGTTCTGAAGACTTCATATCAGAGGAATTATTATTATGTATCCCAGCTTATAGGGCAGGAAGACTTATTATGGTTCCTAAAAGTATATGATATGCATGTACACCTATGTTCTGTTCAGGGAATAAAGCGCTTAACTGGTTCCCAATGATCTGGTGACACTAATATCATGGTTTCTGGTTATAATGGAAACCATGACACTCAATTGACCGTATTCAATTCTAATGGGGTACTCAACTGGCCATTGTTCAGAAGTAAATGTTCCAATGCTGGTTTCACTCCCACTCTGCCGGGGTCGGCCACGCCCCTCGTGACATCACGGCAACACCCCCTCAATGCAAGTCTATGGGAGGGGGCGTCACGCCCCCTCCCATAGACTTGCATTGAGGGGGCGTGACGTTACGAGGGGCATGGCCGACCACCGCAGAGCGAAAACAGAGTTGGAACATTTACTTCCGAACACTGCCCAGTGGAGTACCCCTTTATGTCTTGTTTTTTTACAGTTTACAGTTTTTTAGGAATAGAGTGGCATTTTTACCAAGAAACATGGAGGAAAACCCTAAAAGAAATGTCTACCAAAAGCATAACCAAAGTCTGTAAAGCCCAGACCAATTTGAAGTAATGTACAGCATATGGTCTGAGCACCGACAGGCTGAACCTCCTCCCTTCAACCTCGGAAGCAATATTGGCAGCACTCATAAGTCTATTTCCCAAAGACAACCTTTTGATATGCCGCTGAGCACATGCACCCAACTTCTTTGGTCGACCTTGGAGAGGCCTGAGTCGAACTTGAAACCGCTGTATGGTCTTGCCCACTGTGCTGCATCTCAGCTTCAGGATCCTGGCCATCTTCTTATAGCCTAGGCCATCTTTACTTAGAGCAACAAGAGTTGCCATGAGATGCCATGTTGAACTTCCAGTGGCCAGTATTAAAGAGTGATAATTTACATATATATATATATATATATATATATATATATATATATATATATATACATATACATACATACATACACATATATATATATATATATATATATATATATATATATATATATATATATATAAATATAAAAATTAGGGATCGATATCGATTTTTTAGGGCCGATACCGATACTCTGTGGACTTTAAGGCCGATAGCCGATAATTTATACCGATATTCCGGTATAAGTTATCGGCTATTTCAGGTCGATCCCTAATAAAAATATTTCTTTATATCTTCATTCTCCATGTAAAGGGATTAAACATGAGGATATAAACAGAGTGAAATGTCTTTGTCCCTATATAACCCGATAGTTCCGTGTTGGTCCAGAATCAGTGGGAGGTGTCGGGGGGTGACGTCTAGAGATGAGCGAATTTACAGTAAATTCGATTCGTCACGAACTTCTCGGCTCGGCAGTTGATGACTTTTCCTGCATAAATTAGTTCAGCTTTCAGGTGCTCCGATGGGCTGGAAAAGGTGGATACATTCCTAGGAAAGAGTCTCCTAGGACTGTATCCACCTTTTCCAGCCCACGGGAGCACCTGAAAGCTGAAGTCATTTATGCAGAATAAGTCATCAACTGCCGAGCCGAGAAGTTTGTGACGAATCGAATTTACTGTAAGTTCGCTCATCTCTAGTGACGTCCACTTGTACAGAACGGCCTACTATTTGCACTGGAGGGAGGACGGGGACTGAATTTCAGCCGAGTGGTTTAGCAGCATGTGTACGAAACCTGCCAATTACACATGGAGACGGGTGAGACGAGATAAAAGGCGACTCGGCCATCCAGGTGCAGCTGGCCGGCAGAGAGGGATTAGACAGGGAAATGGGCAAACGAAATCAGCAAAGGGGCCTTGTGCAGCCGGGAAAACCCATCAGAAATAAGCAGGTCTCAGACAGCCCATTACACCCATGTGATGTCATCGCAGCCATTCCTGGTCACATGACTGAGAACGTGACTGGCATACAGGGTATACAGGAATATCTGATAAAAATAGTAACAGCCGCATCCATTTATAGAACAGCACACAGGATTATCCATAGCGGCGCAGCATTATGGAAAGATCTTATATGGTGCCGAGGCTTATAGGCATAAAATAGCTAAATCTGCACCAAAACAATAAGAAACATAAACTACTAAAGCCTGACATATTATAGGACGACCTATCTGATGAGATTATATGAAATATGGATATAAACATAAACCTGGATACAACAGAAATTCCGCAAACATTTTTCACCTTTTTTCCTACTTCTTGCGCCATTTATTCCTAACCAACGGCTGTCTGGGCATGCTGGGAGATGTAGTTTTGCAACAGCTGGAGGCACCCTGGTTGGAAAACACTGCTCTAAGCCATCATGTATGATTTTGGTATTATCAGCCAAAACTAGGAGAGAAACCAACACAGCTAAAAACTAGATTTACACCTTTTTTTTAATTTTTTATATCTTTTGGACTTAAAATACTGACCAAAATACAGTGATCCCTCAACTTACAAAGGCCTCAACATACAATAGTTTCAACATACAATGGTCTTTTCTGAACCATTGTAACTTGAAACTAGACTCAACATACAATGTACAGACAGTCCAGAGACATTTCACAACTGGAAGAACTGACCAATCAGAATGGGCATTTTACTACGGTAGTAAAACCCCTGTATTACTGAAGTGCATGCACTGACCGGCTGTCTGGTAGCGCCCCCTACAGTACAGGGAGGAACTACAAGTTCTGTACTACTCCTTACCTGTGCCAGGGTTAGCTGCTCCTTTGGACACCAAGTAAGGGGCGGCTCCATTTGGGACACTGTGTGTACTGTATAGGACCCTGAAGAAGCTCCTGTCCTCTACATAAACCATTGATTCCCAACCAGGGTGCCTCCAGCTGTTGCAAAACTACAACTCTCAGCATGCCCGGACAGCCGTTGGCTTTCCGGGCATGCTGGGAGTTGTAGTTTTGCAACAGCTGGAGGCACCCTGGTTGGGAAACACTGACATAGACAGTGATTACAGCTCCCAGCAGATCTTTATTACTTTTATATGTAAGGATTGGCTTTATCTATATTAGTTATCTACTTATTATTGTCTAATCTTCACTTTTTTCAATTTTTGGATGACATTTTTGGGCTTCAGAACCAATTACCAGGTTTCCATAGAGTTCTGGTCTCAACATACAATGGTTTCAACATACAATGGTCGTCCTGGAGCCAATTAATATTGTAACTTGAGGGACCACTGTATTATGTGACCCCAGCGTGAGGGACACTGAACATTCTGGTCATGGTCAAGTAGTACAAAGTTATAATATTCCTCCAACTCCATCAGATGTCGCATTACAGTGGTATCCTCCCCTACACTTTGAGGGGTACTCCATTGGAAAACATTTTTATTTATTTATTTATTTATTTTTTAAATCAACTGGTGTAAGAAAGTTAAACAGATTTGTAAATTACTTCTATAAAAATTTTTTTAATCCTTCCAGTACTTATCAGCTGCCATATGATCCACAGGAAGTTCTTTTCTTTTAGAATTTCCTTTCTGTCTGACAGCAGTGCTCTCTGCTGACACCTCTGTCCATTTTAGGAACTGTCCAGAGTAGGAGCAAATCCCCATAAAAAACCTCTCCTGCTCTGGACAGTTCCTAAAATGGACAGAGGTGTCAGCAAAGAGCACTGTGGTCAGACAGAAAGGAAATTCAAAAAGAAAAAGGACTTCCTGTGGAGCATACAGCAGCTGATAAGTACTGGAAGGATTATGATTTTTTTTTAAATATGAGTAATTTACAAATATGTTTAACTTTTTGGCACCAGTTGATTTAAAAAAAAAAAGTTTTCCAGTGGAGTTCCCCTTTAAGATAAAAGCGCATATTTTCAGCAGGACTGGACGGCCATCTAATGTGTATGGGCTCCCCTTCCAAAAGATGATGTTGTAAGGAGTGAAGTTCAACTGCCCAATCCCAGAAGAGTCTGGTGGCAGCTTACCCCTCCTCCTCTTCCTGTGTATGGTGGGATTGAAACAGGTAACGGTCAGCCGAAGGAACTCTCGGCCACACCGTCTACCTCATGTGACTTGCCAGCCACTCGCTGTACATCAAACTATCAAACATTGACGTCATGGTTAGCAATATGACCTGGTCTTAATAGAACCGAAGAAAATAAGTGTGAACATGGCCTATGAGGGATGTTCTCTCAAAAAGCCATAAAGCCTTAAAGGGGTACTCCACCCCTAGACATCTTATCCCCCATCCAAAGGACCACCACGAACTCTGTGCAGCACTCTGCTTTCGTTTAGAAAGCTGGGTGCCAGCGGCGGGGGTCGTGAAGCCACGGGCATGCCCCTCTTGACGTCTTGCGACGCCCCCTCAGTGCAAGTCTATGGGAGGGGGCGTGGCTACCGCCACGCCCCTCCCATAGACTTGCACTGAGAGGGCGTGGCGTGGCGTGACGTCACGAGGTGCGTGCATGTGACATCCCAACCCCGCCACATACCCCTTTAACATATCCTGGAGCACACTGGAGTATTAAAGTTACTGGCTCCGGAAAGTTAAACAGATTTGTAAATGACTTCTATTAAAAAATCTTAATCCTTCCAATAGTTATTAGCTTCTGAAGTTTTCTGTCTAACTGCTCAATGATGATGTCACGTCCCGGGAGCTGTGCATGATGGGAGAATATCCCCATAGGAGCCGGACAGCTCCCGGGACGCGAGTCATCAGAGAGCAGTTAGACAGTAAACAGCAACTCAACTTCAGAAGCTAATAACTATTGGAAGGATTAAGATTTTTTAATAGAAGTAATTTACAAATCTGTTTAACTTTCCGGAGCCAGTTGAAATATAAAAAGAATAGTTTTGGCCTGGAATACCCCTTTAATTTTGCACAGTGAGACCTCTACGATGATGTAAAGCAGCTGGATCCGGAGGATTACGCTCCGTGTGAGTCTCTGTATTAGGTTTTTTAATGTTTCCATTATCTACACTCACCTTTATAAACCTACCACCCAGCTTCTTTGTCCTATATACCCCCCTAGACTTTACCCCCACTGACCTCTGACAGGTCTTGGCAGTAAATCATTATGGTGGAAAGCCTGGAATGAATCTGTGTTAAATGTTTCCTCTCTTGAGTAGTTTCCTCCCTCTCCGTGTTAGTTTAACATTGCTTTTTTATTATTATATTATGACATATTCCAGGACCACCTGGCAGATCGGAACGTAAGCAAGAACAGAAAAACGCACGAATCCTATGGCTTCCAGATGATACATTTCATAGAAAGATATGGACATAGAATCCGAAAAGTTCAGAGCACTGTCTCTCCTCAAGTCATTGTGCACTTCCATTGAATCGAATGGGACTTTTACAGAGCTTTAAAAATCACCAAAACATAAAAGCACTTTACAACCTTCATGATCAGTGGGGATCTAGGTCATGGACCCCTATCAGTACCATCCTCATTTTAATGAAGTACATTAAAGGGGTGCTCCAGTGGAAAAAAAAAACATTTTTTATATCAACTGGTACGAGAAAGTTAAACAGATTAATAAATAACTTATATAAAAAAAAGTTTTCCTGGATAACCCCTTTAAAGGGGTACTCCGGTGAAAACCTTTTTTCTTTTAAATCAACTGGTGGCAGAAAGTGAAACATATTTGTAAATTACTTCTATTAAAAAAACTTAATCCTTCCAGTACTTATTAGCTGCTGAATGCTACAGAGGAAATTCCTTTCTTTTCGGAACACTGATGACATCACGAGCACAGTGCTCTCTGCTGAAATCTCTGTCCATTTTAGCAACCATGCATAGCAAATGTATGCTAAGGGCAGCATGGTGGCTCAGTGGTTAGCACTGCTGCCTTGCAGTGCTGGGGAGTTGGGTTCAAATCCCACTAAGGACAACAATAAATAAAGCATTTTTATTATTATTATAATAACGTCAGCAGAGAGAACTGTGGTCGTGATGTCATCAGAGAGCATTCCAAAAAGAAAAGAATTTCCTCTGTAGTATTCAGCAGCTAATAAGTACAGGAAGGATTAAGATTTTTTTATAGAAGTAATTTACAAATATGTTTAACTTTCTGCCACCAGTTGATTTAAAAGAAAAAAGGTTTTCACGGGAGTACCCCTTTAAAGGGTACCTCTCATCAAATAAACTTTTGATATATTTTAGATTAATGAATGTTGAATAACTTTCCAATAGAATGTTAATGAAAAATATGCTTCTTTCTATTGTATTTTTCCCCGATCAGTCCTGTCAGCAAGCATTTCTGACTCATGCTGGAGTCCTAAACACTCAGAGCTGCCAGCCTGCTTTGTTCACAGCCAAACAGGCTGTGAACAAAGCAGGCTGGCAGCTCTGAGTGTTCTCCTTTGTGAACAAAGCAGATTGGCAGCTCGTACTGTTTAGGACTCCAGCATGAGTCTGAAATGCTTGCTGCCAGGACTGGTAGGGAGACCCCTAGTGGTCATTTCTTCAAAGTGGAAAATTAAATAGAAAGAAGCATATTTTTTTAATAACATGCAATTGTAAAGTTATTCTGCATACATTAATCTATAATATATCAAAAGATTTTTTGATGAGAGGTACCCTTTAAGATTTTTTAATAGATCAACTGGCTCCAGAAAGTTAAACAGATTTGTAAATGACTTCTATTAAAAAAAAAAATCTTAATCCTTTCAGTACTTATGAGCTGCTGTAGTTGAGTTGTTCTTTTCTGTCTAAGTGCTCTCTGATGAGACGTGTTTTAGGAACAGTCCATAGTAGAAGCAAATCCCCATAGCAAACCTCTTCTACTCTGTGCAGTTCCCGAGACAAGCAAAGATGTCAGCAGAGAGCACTGTTGCCAGACAGAAAAGAACAACTCAAATTCAGCAGCTTATAATTATTGGAATGATTAAGATTTTTTAATAGAAGTAATTAAAAAATCTGTTTAACTTTCTGGAGTCAGTTGATATATATAAGGGAAAAAAATTTTTTTTCCTGGAATAATCCTTTAATCCTTCCAGTATGTATCAACTGCTTTTTGGATTTCTTTTCCGTCTGACCACAGTGCTCTCTGCTGACACCTTTGTCCATGTCAGGAACTGTGCAGAGCAGGAACAATTCCCCATAGCAAACCTATCCTGCTCTGGACAGTTCCTAAAATGGAGAGAGGTGTCAGCAGAGAGCACTGTGGTCAGGCAGAAAGGAAATTCAAAAAGAAAAGAACTTCCTCTGGAACATACAGCAGCTGATACGTACTGAAAAGATTAAGATTTTTTAAATAGAAGTAATTTACAAATCTGTTTAACTTTCTGACACCAGTTGATTTAAAAAAAAAAAAAATTGTTTTCCACCAGAGCCGTGGAGAGACGTCAAGAGGGGCATGCCCGGGACGTCACTACCCCCGCCACTGGCACCCGGCATTCTAAACGAAAGCAGAGTGCTGCACAGAGATCGCGGGGGTCCTTTGGATAGGGGATAAGATGTCTAGCGGCGGAGTGCCCCTTTAAGGCTTTATGGTGAGGGAATATCCTCATAGGCCATGTTCACACTTATTTTCTACGGTTCTATTACGACCAGGTCATATTGCTAACCATAACAACTTTAACAAGGAACCTGGCGCTAATGGAATATCTATATGATGATTCCCACCAACCATTATGCCATCCAAGAAGATACCAGTAACATGGACAAGACCTTTTGCCCCTTTGTCTTCAAGGCCCAGGTTCAACTGCCCTCTCTGCACCCCTACAGCTACCCACCTAAAACTAAAAAGAGAGTACCTGTATGAGACCCGACTGCCACCTACCACTATAAATAGGGATTTAGAAGTTCATCACAAGCACTTCGAGCTCTGGAGGTCCCCGAAAAGGACACGTCTCAACCTTCACTTATAATCTACACAGGGTCAACCAAACATTTTTCTTTTACTGTATTTCCCCTTTAAGTTCCGTGTGAGTTTTGTCTACACAGTGTCTAATGGTTGTCTTCTTCAGTACATGCGGTTGATTATGAATGGGGGGGGGCACGACCCCGATAAACACGCGGCATTCTTCCTAAGCATGTTCTCTCTCTACAGCAGACACTGGGAATTTATTTCCAAGTTCCTTTCATTCTAGTTCTAAAAATAAGAACTACTGTTAATCCTTTACACTTCAACTAAAACTTTTCCAGATTCTCAACAAGCAGCAAGTGCGGGCCGGACCCCTCCACTGTACAACAAAACTGGACATATGGGTCCAACGTCAGGTTTAGAAGACTATTTAAAATATATATTGTCCTTTGAAACTAAATTCTCATGTAAAGGTCATTAGAAAGAAGCAGAAACTCAAAAATAATATGAACTAACATAAAGCAGGATTACGGGACCCAAAAACATCTTACATAATGTCAAATAGGGGCTATGTGGGACATACACAACATGAAGATGCAACCAAACCTCTTTAAGGGGCACTTCGCTGTTCAGCGTTTGGAACAAACTGTTCGGAATGCTGGAGCCAGCAGTCACGCCCCCTCAATGCAAGTCTATGGGAGTGACGTCATGGGGGGGGGGGGGTTACGAACGCTGTGTGCACGCTGCAAGGGTCGGTCATGCCCCCTCGTAACATCACACCACACCCTCTCAATGCAAGTCTATGGGAGGGGGCGTGGCTGATAGACTTACATTGAGGGCGTGGGCCGACCCCATAGCATTTGGAACTAAATATTCCGAATGATGGACAGTGGAGTACCCCTTTAAGTGGGTGGTACGGAGAAGAAATAAAACAGAGTGAAAACTATTTGAGAAGACCACCCATAATTGCATTAAAAATGGTCTTGTATGTGGTTGGTCTTTTCCAAAATGGCCATTATGCAAAATGCATGGTAAAATGAAAAATTCATCACACAAAATCTGGTCTGGATAAGGGGTGGTCTTCCGGAGAGGTTTCACTGTATCAGTGGTGAGGAGGTGGGACTTCATAGCTAGAGATCAAAATGGCCTCCAATTACGGTATTGGGTTTTGTCATCAAGGACACAAGTGCCTGTGCAGGGGTATACATTACACAGAGGATGCAGGGCCCAACCCTACTTTGTCCCATTACTTTTGCTTCTAGTAGGAAACTGTGCTGGACTATTCTGCATTGTCAGGATGTAAAGCAATGGGGGATGTTGACCCAAGGGTCATGGAAAGGAAATGGAAATAAACACTAGACCTTACTGTTCTGGGGTGGGGTTGTGAGATTTTAAAGTCAGACACCATGGTAGCTCATTTATAACTTTCCTATAGAGACCCCTATCTTTTCTGTTTGCCACCAGACTTGGGGTTTGTTTCCCCCTCTAGACCCTTAACTTAAACCTTAGGCCCCTAATCCTTGTTGGCAAACCAAATACAAAGTCCTATACAGTCATTTTTCACAACCCAACAGTAAATGGGATGGGACCAACCTTGGTTTGGCGTCCTCTCCCCAAGAGCCTCGCAGCAGCCATATTGACCTAGGCCACTAGAGTTGAGCGAACTTACAGTAAATTGGCTCGTAGCGAACCTCACAGCTCGGCTGTTGATTACTTTAGTCTGCATAAATTAGTTCAGCTTTCCAAGGGCTCCAGTTGCCTGGAAAAGGTGGATACAGACCTAGAAGACCTAAGACTGTCATCCTGGAATTTTCCAGGCAACCAGAGCCCTTGGAAAGCTGAACTAATTCACGCAGACTAAAGTAATCAACAGCCGAACTGTGAGTTTCGCTATGAGCCAATGTACTGTAAATTCGTTCAACTCTATAGGCCACTATTAAAAATATGTTGGTCCCCCTGGTCCCCCGAAGCTCTTGTCCACCTCTGTCCGAGCCTCCAACAAGCACTTGGTGCAAGACACCACTGCAGTGAGGGCTTGGCTGAGCCAACATGTCCGACTCAAAGAACTGGTCTGGGAAGAAAGGATCGGGGGGACAAGACTGAAGCAAACAGAGAGCAGGAAGGGACCAGCAGGGGACTAGGTCCAGGTATATTTGGGTTTTATTTTTGTCCCATCTTCACCCTAGGATGAAACACCCCTTTAAAGGGATACTCCCGTGGAAACCTTTTTTTTTTTTTTTTTTTTTTTTTTTAGATCAACTGGTGCCAGAAAGTTAAACAGATTTGTAAATTACTTCTATTAAAAAAATCTTAATCCTTCCAGTACTTTTTAGGGACTGTATACTACAGAGGAAATGTTTTTCTTTTTGGATTTCTCTTATGTCACGACCACGGTGCTCTCTGCTGACCTCTGCTGTCCATTTTAGGAACTGTCCAGAGAAGGAGAAAATCCCCATAGCAAACCTATGCTGCTCTGGACTGTTTCTAAAATGGACAGCAGAGGTCAGCAGAGAGCACTGCAGTCGTGACAGAAGAGAAATCCAAAAAGAAAACATTTCCTCTGTAGTATACAGCCCCAAAAAAGTACTGGAAGGATTAAGATTTTTTTAATAGAAGTAAATTTACAAATCTGTTTAACTTTCTGGCACCCTGGCACCAGTTGATTAAAAAAAAAAGTTTTCCAAGGGAGTACCCCTTTAAGCAGTACACCAGTGTTTTCTAGAGGTTTTCTAGAGTGTTCCTTTAAGGTATCATTATGAGAACAGGGTTAATGTACTTGTCACAAGGATTTATAGAATATTATAATGTGACTAAGGAAGTCTGTGACTCGAGTGATCATTTCTCTGGACCAAACCATAATTAAAAAGCTATAAAACCCTGACACGTCATGTCTAGGATATATATATATATATATATATATATATATATATATATATGCAGAGATTTATATCTTAATATAACAATTTCCATTTATCAACTTCACAACTCTAGTTGAAAACCTCACAGACCCTGTATTTTGTGGAGCCGTGAAATCTCTGCAGTTCATTGCCAGGAGTTATAGGCAGTGTTTCCCAACCAGGGTGCCTCCAGCTGTTGCAAAACCACAACTCCCAGCATGCCCGGACAGCCTTCGGCTGTCCGGGTATGCTGGGAGTTGTAGTTTTGCAACAGCCGGAGGCACCCTTGTTGGGAAACACTGGGTTAAGGGGTACAGTTCGGCATGACTGCTGAAGAATACACAGGCCCCATAAGGCCGAGGTTTAATTCGACTATAGCTGAAGAAAACAGATTGTGTGACAGAAAGTGCCCCCCAGCCAAAATAGTCGTCCCTTCTTTCAGATCAGCGACATATTGCTGTGTTATTTACAGATTACGTGCGTGCGTCGCCTTTACGCCGATTACAAATGGAGACAGAAAACTGCAATAAAAAGCTTGCTAAACAATATTTAAAGGGGTACTCACGTGGAAAACTTTATTTATTTATTTATTATTATTTTTTTTTAAATCAACTGGTGCCAGAAAGTTAAACAGACTTGTAAATGACTTCTATTAAAAAAAATCTTAGTCCTTCCAGTACTTATTAGCTGCTTAATACTACAGGAGGAAATTGTTTTCTTTTTGGAACACAGAGCTCTCTGCTGACATCTCTGTCCATTTTAGGAACTGTCCAGAGCAGCATATGTTTGCTATGGGGATTTTCTCCTACTCTGGACAGTTCCTAAAATGGACAGAGATGTCAGCAGAGAGCACTGTGGTCATGATGTCAGCAGAGAGCACTGTGGTCATGATGTCAGCAGAGAGCTCTGTGTTCCAAAAAGAAAACAATTTCCTCTGTAGTATTCAGCAGCTAATAAGTACTGGAAGGATTAAGATTTTTTAAGAGAAGTAATTGACAAATATGTTTAACTTTCTGGCACCAGTTGATTAAAAAAAAAATAATAATAATAAAAAGTTTTCCACGGGAAAAAGCAAAGTGCCAAACCGCCCCCCAAAAATGTCCTTTCCATCATAAGCTTTCAGGGCCCGGGCTAAGCAAATATATGCAACACACATGACCTGACTAGTTTGTAAACTACTTTTTGGTGAAAGTTGCACAAGGGCGTCAACAACGGCTGTATAATATAACCTGTTATGGCATAGGTCTCCAAACTGTGGACTTCTAGCTGAAGAGAAACTACAAGCTCCAGCATGCAGGGAGTTTTAGTTTTGCAACAGCTGAAGGTCCACAATTTAGAGACCACTGTGCTATAGTAGGTCTTTAATCCTTAAAAGATTTCTGTCATTTAGAAAAAAAACTGCGAATGACATGTCAAACCAAACGTTTAGATCGGTCGGGGTCTCAGTGTTGAGACTCCAACCAATGTCTAGAAATAGGTCGGTGAAGTGCACTTTACTCCCCGACTCCATTATACTCTATGAAGCCCGACTCCTGCAATAAGTCGCAACAAAAGCCAAGCCAAGGACTGACGCGCTCCAGGAAACTTCACCCAGCACCAAGACCCCGACCTATCTAAATGTTTGACATGTTTTGAATAATACTTCACACTGAGTAATTCAAGAGGAATTTACTTGAGTAATTCCTCTTGAATTCTCCGCTTAGAATAATTAACATCTGCTTTGCCATTGACTTCAATGTATTTTACTCAGCACTGTAACTATCAAGCGGAACCCTGTGGAAAAATTCTGCTCGGAAATTCCATTGCAGCAAAGTTCCATTGTTTTCAATGGGATTCTGCTGCACCTGGAACACAAGTAATTTCTGTGGCAGAAACCCCAAATCCATCCTGTGCAGAGAGAATTAACATGTTTTGCGGAATCCATTTGAAAAATTTGTTTTGCGGAATCCGTTTGGCAAGGCATTGCCGTCTATGGAGAGAGTGCATTTCCGAGCCGTCCTAGCGGTGGCATGCTCTGTTTGCAGAATGTCCTCCAGCAATTTTACAGGGAACATTAAGCAAAAATTCTGTCTTCTGCTTTTGCTATACAGTTCCCATATAGGGTTTCAAGGTAAAAACCTTACGGAACTGTATAGAAAGCCGTATGCATTGACTTAACATTGTAAACCATATGTCAAACACATCATCCGGTTTTGTCAGGTTTTTTTCCCTTACCCAAAACCATATACTACCACGTTTTTTTTTTTGTTTTAACATGGGAGTCAATGGGTACTGTACAGAACCGTAAGTGCGTACGGTTCCATTCGGTTTGTACCATACTGTTTTTGACTTTGCACAGTTTTTTTTCTTGGAATTTCAATCAAACAAGTGAAACTTGATTCAAAATGGAGTGAAAGGTTAAAAACATATGCCTTTTTTCTTAAAAAAACTGATGCAACCGGACATCATTCTTCAAACCATATACGAAATTTGTACACACGTTTTGATACAGTTTAGTCCGGTTTTAAGGAATCAGTTTTTCATCAAAAACCTGATACAGGAACTGTACTGCAAAAACGTGATGTGAACCCAGCCTTAGGGGGATAATAAGGAATAGTATTACCCGCACCATTTGAGAAACCTTGGCGTGGTGTGCGGGCTCAAGTGTGTCCTTCATATAAGGATATACTGGCTAATGTCTCAGTTTTACATCAGTTTTGAGGGTTAGCTAATGTCATTGTTTATATCTACCACAGTTGTGAAACCACATAGGAGGAGATTTATCAAAACCTGTCCAGAGGAAAAGTTGACCAGTTGCCCATAGCAACCAATCAGATAGCTTCTTTCATTTTTAACAAGGCCTCTGCAAAATGAAAGAAGTGATCTGATTGGTTGCTATGGGCAACTGGGCAACTTTTCCTTTGCACAGGTTTTGGTAAATCTCCCCCATTGTGATCCATAGGTGCAGGTCCTCCACTCCAATGTAGGTGCACAACTGCACTTGGGGTCGAGCACCTTGTATCCCCTCAGATCACATCAATGTAAGTGTTTGAATAGTATTACAAGGAGTCGCTCTGTCGTGTCACCCATGTTCCAGATAAATACACTGAATCTTCATTCCGTGGTGGGAAGAAAGGGAAACACTAGAGGGGAGCAAAACTGGTCAGGAAAAGGAAAGAGTCAAGTTATTCATCAAGACAAAAATGTCCTCAATGGAATTATTTCCAAATCTCATTCTCGCCAAACAATGTGGCCTCCAGAAGTGCGCGCTGCCAAGAGACTAGCTTCAGATATATGAAATAATGTTCAGCTATTTAACCGTCTCATGTCAACATAATGGATCATTTGGGGGATACACTATACGGTAGAATACACTTGGAGTTTTGTATGTTTTATCAATAGTATATTGAGGTCCATTTATCGATTATTTCGACCCTATATTTTATTTCCTGTGATGTGTGAAATTTGAGGAAGCGCGTAGAACACTCTTTATGTTCCCTTATGGCCTTTTATATAGCTCATACTTTCACAATTTGCCTTTTTTTTTATTTTTTTTTAATCGCTTTATAGGGTTAAAGGGGTACTCCGCTTTAAAGGGGTACTCCGCTGCTCAGCGTTTGGAACAAACTGTTCCCAACGCTAGAGACGGGAGCTCGTGATGCCATAGCCCCGCCCCCTCGTGATGTCATGCCCCTACCCCTCAATGCAAGTCTATGGGAGAGGGAGTGACAGCCGTCTCCCATAGACTTGCTTTGAGGGAGCGATCGTGACGTCATGAGGGGGCGGGGGCCTGTTATTCCAAAGTATCCCACAGGCATAAGCATAAAGCATGGATGAAAACTCTATGATCAGAGGTTACCAAGGTAGTAGTCCAACACTAATCCTCTTCTAGCCGGAGCATAAACCATGGTCTGGGTCTTCGTGAAACCATAAAAAAAAATGTAAAAAGTGTTGGCGGATCCCCTAAAAACATCCAGGGTTGGACTAAATATTGCAAGATAAAAAACTTTTTATAAAACTCAATGGAGAGGTGGAGTAGAGGCGGTGTAGTCTAAAGTTTGTCCATCGACACAATGTCGATTAAGGGTCTATTCACACGTACAGTATTTTGTACAGATTTGGTGCGGTGGGTGGTGCAGCGCGGTGGGGGCGGTGCGCATTATCATATTATCGGCAAGGTAATTGGGCGTTATTGGTATCGGCAAATTGTGAATATCGCCCAATAATATGTCGATCCCTAATATCCAGTGCTGAAAAACACATCCCCTACCCTAAGGATAGGGGATAAGTTTCAGATAGCAGGGGGTCCGACCGCTGGGCCCCCCCCCCCCCCCCCCCCCATGATCTCCTGTACGGGGCCCGGGCAGCCCGCAGGAAGGGGGCTTGTTGACCACCGCACGTAGCGGATGCTGACACGCCCCCTTAATACAACTCTATGGCAGAGCCGGAGCGCTGCCTTCGGCAATCTCCGGCTCTGCCATAGCGATGTATTGAGGTGCGGTGGTCGACACCTGTTATCTGGCCCGTGAGCCGGGGGCCCCAGCGTTCGGACCCCCCGTGATCTGAAACTTATCCCTTATCCTTAGGATAGGGGATACGTTTTTCTGCACTGGACTGTCCTTTTAAGGAACAACTTCTGATCATCTTACAATCACTTTACTAGGGCAACATGCTTGGCTCCGTAAACACCTGTGTTGTCAGGAAGGATCCAATGGGGTTTCCATAGGGCTTTCTTTACTCTTGATGGAGAGAGTGAAGAAACATACTTGCCACCAAAAAAGACGGTGTCCCAAAAAAACATCACTGTTTGGATTCATCATACAGTGATGAATCCAAACATGAACTTTATCTATTTGCCAAATTAGACAGAGGCTACAAAAGGTCTCTGCTCTGGAAGACTCAGCTCATCCAAGCATTACACAGACAACCCATCAATTTCAGGTTAACTGCGCAATACTTGATTTCTCCTTTGATGGCACTTTAAGGAAACTGAGCACATGCTGTTGGGTTCCCACAGTTGGCTGAAGGACCTTATGAATTTGCTTACCATTGGGGGCCCTTCCAACATAGAAGATTGTCCTAGGAACCCTGTGGAGCAAATAGGAGGGCCACACCTTGGCACTCCATTAACTATAGTATTACTCTAATGGGTTCCCATTGAATATCCTACCTATCATTGGTGATGGAGGCCTGCTACTATGCAGTCTGACAGTATACAGGTAAAGCTAATCACATTGTGGCACCAATGGCATGTCCAAGTACTTTCTGCTGTAAAATATAATGTCTCAATATAAAACCAGAGCAGAATAGGCTTTTATCATTAGAATTAATATAAGTATTCTACTACTTCACCCGAGCACGCAGGATCTAAGGAGCTTTCCAAGGCTTTTATTTTCTTGCTTATATTCTCTTATTGCTTTACATTCCCCTAGGGCCATTTTTACTCTACATTATCCGAGTCAGACGACATTAATTTCACTATATATCTTCTCTCTTTTTTTTTTTGATCTGTATCACTTGTAGAAAGTTTCCCATGAAAGCCTCAGCATGTGACAACCACATGTGAGCACTGGCACATTTTTGGCTTTACTATACAGATACAAAATGTTTGACTTTTGCAATTTACTAATGCCTTTCCATAGTATTGCTCTGCTAACCATGAGAAAACATCAGCATATCCAATCTAGTAATTCGCTTCCCAAATTCCTTCGGAGCCTGTGCCCCATCGTGTTTTCCTTTACCATTCACAAGACGGATGAGAAGAGGTGGTATTAGGTTTCACTAACTCTCACAGGAAGCCTTAAAGTCATGAACGACCCAACAAAAAAGAAAAAAAATACCAAATGGGAAAATAAATAATTATCTCCAGCCCCTGAATGTGCTGAGTCCATTAAGTTGCATTTGAGGGAGAAATTAATCTTTTTCTTCTTGTATGTAATAGAAGCCATCAGTTAGGGCTTTAAACTTGTTTGCACCCATGGGCCAAAGCTAATGTAGATCAGACACTTTGGATAGGGGATAAGTGTTCCTTCACTGGAGTACTTCTTTAAAGGAATGGGCCATTGTTATCACATAAGCATATGGTATATCCTTGACCCTGAGAACAAAGTCCACTTTGATTTTGTCCAGCGCAGTATCACTCCAAGCCACCAATGGTGCAGGCCATTCACCTACCACTTGGGCTCCTTATTTCTAAGGACTGGTGGAAGTTTTGCCACTGAAACCCCCACTGATCATTAAATGATAGAATCTTCAAGAAATATGCCATCATCTACCATGGTGGGAAAACTATTTAATGGGGTTTTTTCCCATATGTTAAAGTTATACCCTATAAATAGGATACAAGATAACTATTTGATCATAAGGGTCCTACTACTGGGGTCCTCCAGGATCTCGAGAACCTGTGTCTCCCGTTAGAACAGACCTGCGAGACAAGCACTTGTCACTGCTCTACTTATTCTCTATGGGAGCCTACAAAGACAGGAAGATACAGTGATTAGGTGTTTCCACGGCTCCATACTAATGGGAGACTCTGGTCCCCAATCTTTAGCGGGTTGGACACCCCCCACAATTAGATAGTTATGCCCTAACCTGTGAATAGAGGCTAATTTAACAACACTGGAAAATCTTTAATGGATGCAAGTGAACCAAATCATGTTCTTGTACAGCTATCTTGAATTACATTAAAAAAAATTTCTAAAAGGTAACAAATCATTATGCAAATAATCCAACCAAAATGTCAAAGGGCAGAAGGAGCTGATGTTTATCGTAGGAAGATTTAGTAATATTACCTAACTCATTTTGACCTTGGGAGTCCACTGGGAGGTCTTACTTAATGACTGGCGGATTAGGTCCACCCACTGGACTCCCAAACTCAGAATAAGCAGATATTTAAAAAGGTAGAAAACAGAAGTCATCCTGAATTTGGCCCTCAATCTCTATACATCAGCTCTATAACACAATGCTGACAGCACAGGCCACTTGTTCAATGTAGCGGGTTCCCGTTGAGGTCACCAGATTACAGAATAGCGCGGCAGCTGCTATTTATAGAATTCCTTCAGAAATATAGGAGGACGGTGTGATAGCAAAGACGTATATGTAAGGCAGGAAGGAAGCCTTTCCTGAAACAATGTATTGTGCAGAGGAAAACAGATGATTTCCATCACCATTGGAGATCGGCAGAAGTGCAAACGTGGTGACGTAAGTATCTGCTTCTAGTCAGAGCGGAAAGAGAAATATTAATATCTACACTGTGCAGCCATTTTACCTGGATGGAGTAAAGGGGGGGGCGGTACATCACCTAGATGGGGTAAGGGTAGGGGAGGAATACTTGGATGGGGGGGGGTATCATTTGGATGGGGGTGAAGGGGGTCACAGCTCTTGGTTGATCAATCTTATGCCCCTCACTGTAAATTTAGGAACCAAAAACATAGCTGGACTACAGCTGTGTGTGATTTCTTGGGGTGGCCTTTTTCTTCTGATCTATATAATCAGGTCATCAATATATTAAAGGATAGAGTTACAATAGAAACTTTGTCCTTAGAAGACCCCTATAGTAAAATGACTCATAACAGGATAATAATTGTAAAGGTCACTACTTTTCCCCTTCAGCAATCTACTAATGTAATAAAATCAATGTATCTGTAATAAAAAAAAAAGAGAGAAAGGAATGGAGAAGAAGCAGCTCAAGGAAGACTCACTAAGGTCACTGTGTGAATATGATCAGTAGGAAACAAAAAGCTCTTAGATTCATTTTGGTTATCTGCATCCCATCTGCTTCCGGCCTACAGGAAGTCCCGGGACCCTTCGGGCCCAGCTGCGGCCGCTGCCTCCCCCCCCCCCCATGGGAAGGCGGTCAGTGAATCTGTTCTCTCTTGCTGAACAGCAATGTCATACATCAGAAGATGCCGGCAAAAGTTAATTAATGCGGCCGCTCACGATCCTCCTCTACTGTCACCGGTGAAATAAGTTGTTAGGGCTCCAAGCATGGGAGCCATTAATCATAATAATTCACGTTGCGTTATAGCCGTAGTAAACCACACAAACAATAGGACAAGGTGACTGTCCCCTTGAACAGCCTTCCACATAAAACTAGGTACTTCTACGCAGAGCTTCCAAAGGACAGATTTTGAAGAGTGTATAGAGTAGTGGTCTCCGAACTGTGGAGTTGCTCGGAGTCGTAGTTTTGCAACATCTGGGAGGTCCACAGTTTGGAGACCACTGCTGTATAGAAGGTGCTATGAACAGAGTTTCAAGAGTTTATCTAAGATTAGACTGAAAAGCAGTCTGGACTTTTTTCAAGAACCCAACTAAGATGGTGGCTGTTAGCAACCCATGTGGTTGACTTCATAGGCAAGGGAAGCTTCCTAAGCAAATGGTCCATGACAAACAACTGGCGTCCATTGCTTTTAATAGACACCTGCTGTCATCCCATGCAAGAGCCAGACAACGCAAGAAGGTCCATGCAATTACGCTCCTAAGGTATCCATACATATGCAATGGTCATTAAGCTGACAGCTATCTCTCCCAATCCTTTAGAGCTGTGATCTCAAACTGTGGCCCTCCAGATGTTTTAAAACTTCAACTCCCAGCATGCCCGGACAGCCGTTGGCTGTCCGGGCATGCTGGGAGTTGAAGTTTTAAAACATCTGGAGGGCCACAGTTTGAGACCACAGCTTTAGAGGAGGGGTATTTCTATGAGAACAAAAAGATCAAATAGTTGAAATGCAATATGAACTATTGTTCTCTGATGAAGTTATCTAGTTATAAGGTGCACTGCAATTGTCATTTAAAAATTACACTGCAATTGTCAATTAGGAGGTACACTGCAATTGTCATTTAAAAAGTACACTGCAATTGTCATTTAAAAAGTACACTGCAATTGTAAATTAGGAGGTACACTGCAATTGTCAATTAGGAGGTACACTGCAATTGTCAATTAGGAGGTACACTGCAATTGTCATTTAAGGTACACTGCAATTGTCATTTAAAAAGTACACCACAATTGTCATTTATAAGGTACACCGCAATAGTCAATTAGGAGGTACACTGCAATAGTCAATTAGGAGATACACTACAATTGTCAATTAAAACCGAGCTCTTGCCACACCTTAAAGAGGTATTTACATACCAACAGGGTATTGGCAGGGTATTCACAGGATAGTGGACATGCGTGGGGGTTGGACCCCCGCCAATCCATAGAACGGAGGTAAATTGTCCCCAGATATTATTGTTTAGTAGCCCCATAGAGAATAAATGAAGCACTGGTCACACATGTGCAGGGCACTTCATTGATCCCTGGGGACAGTTCTCACTACCATGGATCAGAGGGGGATACCAGCAGTCGGACTCCTACCGATAAGCATGTTATCACCAACCTTAAGGATAAGGGATAATATGATGTGACAGGAATACCCCTTTAAGATGGATATATTAGTTAGAAGAAAGCTGATGGCTAAATAGTTGGCAAACCACCTTCTGATGGACAAACATTTCTCCAACACAGCCATACACACGCAAGTCCATATTGGCCATTACAGTTGTTTCAGCATGTCACACATGATCACTGGGTGAGGGGTGAACAACTTCTCTGTGCACCCCCAGCAAAAGCACGGTACTGTCACCAGGGTATGGCTAGGAGTAGTTTTGGTGGTGGTCAGGAGGGGGTAAGCAGGGGCTGGGCTACCATCTAAAACATGTTCAATAGATTTTATAAATGAGCCCAATTCTGTTTCCAGCGTTAAGAATAGACAATTGAGGGCTAGCCAAATAACTGTGTCTGATAAGCATATTTCTAACTAATACCTATAATTTTCTGACGTCACTATAATCCACATCATTGTAATCCAAAATCTCCAAAGACCAGGCAGATGTCATTGAATAGACATACGCAGGAAAGGGCTGCAATCTTATTATACAGAATATGCTAATAGGACAGCGATAAATCAGGAACCATCAATGCAACCAGATCCTAGAACTTCTTATTTCAGCCTAGGGAATAATATATATATGTAAACTAGGGCTGCACCATTTGGGGAAAATGCGCGATTGTCATTATAGAGGTAAATATTGTGATGTCGTTATGTGACTGTGATATAATAAATAAATGGTGACATTCACCAATTTCATGTTCAATCCACCCCCCCCCCCCATTCATTTCTATCTTCTAATTTCACATCTATTCCCCCCATTTCATTTATATCCCCCAAGTCACATGCTCCCCCATTTTGTGTCTAAACCCCCACATCACATCGCCCCCATTTTATGTTCACAACCCATGTCACGTTTCCCCCTGTCCCCATTGTCACATCTCCTCTATTTCATGTCCACATCCCCATGTCACATCTCCCCAACTATTGTTGTGCCGAGGCGTGGGAAAAAAACAAAAAACAAAACTGATGCTTACCGAGCCCCAGTCCCCCGCAGTTTCCATTCTCCTCTATGCAGTCTGGGGTCTAAAGGGACTTACAGGGCTTTCCTGACACCACTGCGGCCACTGATTGGCTGAGCGGGAAAGGTCCTGGAACCAGCTGATTGTCAGGAGCACAGAGAAGATACCAGAACTTCATGTAGGACAACAGGATCTGGGGCAGACCTACAGGGATCGGGGCTAGGGGAGCATCAGATTTTTTTGTTTCCCCCATGCCACTATTATTATTTAAGACAGTGTTTCCCAACGTGGTTGCCTCCAGCTGTTGCAAAACTACAACTTCCAGCATGCCCGGACAGCCTTTGGCTGGACTGTGGTTGGGAAACACTGACTTAGCATATGAATTTTGGCAACTGCTGAACTGTGCCCAAAATAAAAACAAAACAAAACAAAAAAAAAAACACATCCAATGATAAATTTACCCCATGACCTAAACTTGAAAAACCCAGGTGTCAGTCAATGGGAACTATCAGGATTTATTAAAGGAGTTCTCCAACTGAAATCGTTTATCCCCCGCTGTGCCCGGGCTGTAAAAGTATACATAATAAACTTTCACTTACCTGCCTACGATCCCCCGTTGTTCCGATAGCGCCGCCCGTGCTCCGGTCCCCGTCAGCTTCCTGCGGGTCAGTGACTTCACTCTGCGCTCAGCCTACCAGCGGCCGCGACGGGACATTGCTGGGGCCGCTGATAGGCTGAGCGCAGAGTGAAGTCACAGACCCGCAGGAAGTGGAAGAGACCGGAGCACGGGCGGCGCTATCGGAACAACGGGGGATCGTAGGCAGGTAAGTGAAAGTTTATTATGTATAGTTTTACAGCCCGGGCACAGCGGGGGTTAAAAATTTTAGCTTAGAGAACTTTTTTAAAGATCCATTTGGAAATATCATGGCTTCATACAGTGGGGCACTAAAGCTAGTGTGAACAGAGCCTAAACGTCAACTAAAAAGCACACTATCTCTTAGTATAAAAAATAAATAAACTCCCCAGTAGGCTTTACCGCCCATTAGGACATGGATGTCCGAAGCACATTCATGTGTGCTACATCCATGGAGGTATAGTATTTGTTAGAAGCATTTCTAGTCCCCCCACGTTCCCAGAAAACAGGAATTAAAGGGGTACTCTGTTGCTCAGTGTTTGGAACAAACTGTTCTGACCACTGGAGCCGGCACCAAGAGCTCGTGAAGTCATAGCCCAGCCCCCTCAATGTAAGTCTATGGGAGGGGGCGTGACGGCTGTCACGCCCCCTGCCATAGACTTGCATTGAGGGGGCGGGGCATGATATCATGAGGGGTGGGGCTATAAGCTCCCTGCGCCGATTC
The DNA here is from genome assembly GCF_029499605.1 of Hyla sarda. Taxonomy (NCBI): domain Eukaryota; kingdom Metazoa; phylum Chordata; class Amphibia; order Anura; family Hylidae; genus Hyla; species Hyla sarda. The sequence continues at coordinate 106,798,865 of NC_079198.1, read as the reverse complement.
CAGCGGTCGGAACAGTTTGCTCCAAACACTGAGCAACAGAGTACCCCTTTAAGCAGAGTTGACAGCCATTCCCACACACTATATGTAAATGTGCACAAAGCTGTACGCAAAAATAACCACAGTATAACACAATACCGTCAATAAGAAGAGAAGTCTAGGCACGTTCATAAAGGGTTATCTCATATTAAATATTCAGCAGTTCTTGTAAACCGGCTCCTGTCATGGCCTATCATAAGATCTGACCCCAGAATGGCAGCTGAGGATGTCCTGAGATTTCCTCTGACACTCTGCCCGTCTCACACCCTTTCCGAGGGTTACAAGTATTCAGCAGAATATCATCCTCCATGGTCCCAAGAGACATCCATACCCAGCGCCCTGGAGCGGTCATCCAAGGACGGTCTGAGAATGTCTCATGTAATTACCATCAGGGTCCCTACATATATCCTTTCTATTCTTATAGAACAGTTGTTTCCGAAATGCCTGCTCGAACAGAGCCATATGTACTCCATCACTTAGCGAAATAATATTCGGCTAAAACATTTAGAGCATAAAAAAAGGGAAAAAAATAATGGATAGCGTGATATCCTGAGAAACAGAAGAAGGGGGATACTTGAAATAGGAAAAATAATTGCTTAAAGAAGCACTCTGATTTTATTTATTTAACACACAATCACAAGCTAGTAGTCTTAGTCAACTAAAACATCTATCCCCCGATTCCAGCATTATTTACCTTTTTACCACATTTTAGTCAATTTTAGGATCAGCAGGATATGCTTTTTTAATCTTTGTTATAGAAGCATTTCTCCAATAATCATTGTGTGTGTGTGTGTGTGTGTACAGCATAAAAACAGAGAGCAGGGCTGCCATGCTCCTCCAAGAGCAGTGAGTCGGTAGAGTGAGGGAGGGGGAGGAGTCATCACAGTACAGGCATAAGGACATGCCCCCTCCCTTTGAGACAATTGAAAAGTGAGCAGCTGTAATATGCTATTTTTTAGTGAAATATGGGTGATATATACATAAAAATAATATTTACATGCTCAGGATGAGGTACTGAGTAACATATAACAGTTTTTTTTTTTTGTGGGATCTGACAGATACGCTTTAAAGGGGTACTCCACTGGCCAGCGTTTGGAAGTAAAGGTTTTGAATGCTGTTTTCACGCTGCCGGGTTCGGTCTTGCCCCTCCTGACATCAGGGCCACGCCCCTTCAATGCAAGTCTATGGGAGTGGGCGTGACGGCCGTCACATCCCCTCCCACAGACTTGCATTGAGGGGGCATAGGTTGTGCAACTTCTTTTTTTTAAATCAGATATATTTATTAAGGTATTTTGCAAGGTAAACAAATACACACCATACAACAATAAACACCCCAATCCCCAATACCACCCACCACCCCAACAGTCCCACCCTCCACCCAGTAACAGTACACCCCAAAGTCCACCAAATGTCCACAAGTAAGGCATATGAGCCGTCAAATATCATATGGCACGTCCATCAAATAACAAGCATTATTAAATCGGCAGTAAAATGGCAACTTTAAACAGCATCGAGGCAGGCGCACACACAGTAAAGAGAACATAACATAGGAGAGATCATATACACGGAGCAGCACGGTGAGCCAAGGATCCCAAGCAGACACACCAGGACTCCACTCATACAGTCAATCCTTCGGAGAAGGTATCCCATTAGGTACTATCAGATCAACGATCAAAAACATTCATCCAAGGTCCCCAAACTGCCTGGAATTTACGGGTAGCTTTCCGCTTTTCATATACCGTATACCTCTCTCCATACGAACAATAAGTGACAATCTAGCAATAAGATCAGCAATAGTAGGGGGGTTAGCTCTAATCCAGTACTGGGCTATCAGTTTTCTAGCCTGGTACAATACCCGGAGCATCCCAATCCCTGCACCTGAGGGCTCAGAGTCACATCCAATAAGGCCTAAAAGACACAACCTAGGGGCTAGTGACAAATTGCGCAACTTCTAATTTGATCAATTCTAAGGAAAATGCAGTGAAGCTAACATGGTACAGATCATGGATTCAAAGATTGAGTGGCCCTTTAAATTCGGGTATGAAGATATATAGGTATAAAAGAAAAAAGCATGAGCCTCGTGACATGACATATACCAGCCACCTAGTCAATGTAACACAGGGAACTGAGGAAAACACTTCTCTAATGTTTCTAGGTCTGGGATCAATTAAACCCCCATTAGCAGAACATTCATTCCCACAAGCCCCTCCAGCGACCACAGGAACACAAGCCACAAGAGATAAAGACAGAAAACGAAAGCGATATGTACTATATGCACCGGGAGGTGTTTTTACAGGTGGGAATCTTGTTCCGTAGAGTGTGAAGGTTGACACCAGATAGAATCCCATAATTGTTGACCTGTACGTTACTTCCTGTTTACGGGGATAATACTATTACTTCTCCTTTAAATGGCTCGGAGCGCTGCGTTTCCTGCCATTCCAGTGGTCCATGGGCTTGTGTATATTGAGGCTAAAACCAGATTATTTTTCTTTGTACAAATGGTGATCATGCCTGGCCTCAAAACGTGAACAGAGAAGCCACTAACCCATAAGTAATCGCTAAGCGGTTTCTTAAAGGGCAATTTCTCTTAGATCAAGATTGCCAGGGGCTGGATTTCTCATAGATCAAAATGATGTCAAGGAGGAATTTGAGACAATTCTATAATAACCTAACAGTGCCGTAACATTAAGTACAGTGATGAATTATGGTAGAACAAATAAGAAAAACTAAATATACGTATAAACACAAGATCCATGCAAGTATGTAGAAGAAAGCTGGCAAATCTAAGCCATATACAAATGGCACCTACTCTACCATAAAAATCGTGCACAAGGTCAACAGCTCTCTCTCTCTCTCTCTCTCCCGCCTTACACAAACTTTAAATGGGTATTCCGGCTTTATACATCTTATCCCCCTATCCAGAGGATGGGGGATAAGATGTATGATCGCAGGGTCCCCCCGCGATCTCGATGCAGCCCCCGGTATTCTGTGCCGGGCGCTGCCTCCGAGACGGGGACGTGACGTCACGGCCATGCCCCCTAGTGATGTCACGCCACGCACCTCTCCATTCATGTCTATGAGAGGGGGCGTGACGGCCGTCACGCCCCCTCCCATAGACATGAATGGAGGGGCGTTGCCGTGATGTCGTATCGCCGTCTTGGAGGCAGCGCCTGGCACAGAATGCTGGGGGCTGCACCGAGATCGCAGCGGCGGGACCCCTGCAATCATATCCTTTGGATAGGGGATAAGATGATAAGATGTATAAAGCCGGAATACCCCTTTAAGCTTGGCCGAGTGTTCACGTGTTCTGAACAGAAGATGCTGCCAAATCCTCCTGGAACAAAAGAAACGGGCAACTGAGATCAACATGTCTGATCCTTCTCCGAGGGAAAGTTTGGAGGCTGGAAGCTAGAACACATATTAGATAATCGACCAGTCCCGGTGAAATCAGCTTTGCCCTATGGAGGGCCCTTAGAATGGAGAAGCTGCAGCGCTAATTTGGCGTTGGGTCACCTTCAAGGTTTTCCTTGCACATCCGTAGGGGAAAAACTACCAAAGTTCAGGACAATGGGGATCCCAAAGGTCAGACTACCCCACTTTACTATCAATATATAATCATATCATCAGATGGGAAGAACACCTAGTTAGATACTATAGCCAACACACAATGGCTAGTTCAGTGTGGAGCTTCAGCTGTACGGAAACTACATCTCCCAGCATACCCGGACAATCTTCAGGCTGTCCATGCATGCTGGGAGCTTTGCTACATCTGGAGGACCACAGTTTGGAGACCTAGAGACTAGTTTGTGTGCTGACTAGATTTTTAAATTATAATTTGTTTTTATTGGCTAAGCAAATATTTTGCGCACTGGACCCCTGGGTTAGTCCTGAGCAGTCCATACAGCTGATATGGAGAAAGCTATTCTGCCACATAATGCCCCATGTATGCCCTGACCCCATTTAGCTTTTGCACCAGACTCCCCATGGCTATGGAAGCGGCATGATGCTATACTACCTCTTTAAAAGTATAAGTGGGGGGTATAGAATAGCATACTTGAGCAGGGAGAATCCATTTGATCTATTTAGACTCTGCTATGCCCCCTATAGTTTACACCCTTGACACTTAACAGAAACCCATAAAATATTAAGGCCATAACACATTATGACCAAGACAACAGTACCAGGCAATGTGCCAGGAAGAGAAAAAAAAAAGTGACCCGGGTCATCAAATGCATGAAATGTTTTTTAGAACAATAGGTTTATAGGAGAACTCATTCCCTGTAAAATCTCTATGTAGATAACACAGTACATATGGGGGAGATGGGAGTTTCCTGTCTTTGGGTATTTACCTTTGCATGTTCCGATTGCAGACAATTGAAGGTAGAAGGTCATAATACTTACAAAAGGTCAATCACAGATTGGGATAATAAAAGAAATGTAGCAGAAACTTGGCCGTATGGTGCACATCTATTCATCTGCAAGCAAGAGTATCTGTAGTCCAGCTCACTCCCTCATGACTAAGGTCCAGTCTTAGGACCGAAACGCGTCACCCTGTCATGTTCTCCTGGTCTCTGTAGCTTTTATTGGAATAAATATCCTGTTTTCTGATACTCGCGCTGGACACCTTGCCTTTGTACATCTATTCATCAGTGTGTTCTGGCTGCTTTAAAGGGGTACTCTGCTGCTCAGCGTTTGGAGCAAACTGTTCCGAACGCTGGAGTCGATGCCGGGAGCTTGTGATGTCATAGCCCTGCCCCTCATGATGTCACGCCCCACCCCCTCAATGCAAGTCTATAGACTCCCATAGACTTGCATTGGCGGGGCATGACATAATAACGGGGTGGGGCTATGACGCCACGAGCTCCTGGTGCCGGCTCTAATCGTTCGGAACATTTTGTTCCAAACGCTGAGCAGCATAGTACCCCTTTAAGGGCAAGGAAGTTCCCTACTGTTTGCTAGGTAGTACTCAAAGGCAAGTCACCTTAAAAGGGTGTTATCTAAAAGGTAAAGTTATTCTAAAACTCTTTGATAAGTGGGAGTCTGACAACTGGGACCCCCATCAATCACGAGAATGTCAGTTCTCCCCCTGATCTCCATTCTCCAAGTGAATTGAGCCACAGTGTGCATGCTCTACCACCGCTCCACTCATTGTCAATGGGGCTTCTGAACAATGCACCCGGCAAAATTTAGAGGCCCCCTAGGAGTGTTTTCCAAGCTCGCTCTTCAAGTACCTCCAACAGGTCATGTTTTCAGAATTTCCTTAGTCTTTTACCGGTGAGTGGTGATGCCTGATGCACTGACTAGAATTATATCACCTGTAAAAGAAAAAGGAAATCCTGAAAACAAGACCTGTTGGGGGTACCAGAGGTCACCACCCCAGTTCTCACAGCCACCAACAGCCCCGGATTGGAAGTAACTGAAAAAAAAACAGAATATTGGTGGACCTTGAGGACTGGGTTGGGAACCATGGTCCTAGAGAACAGATAAAGTTGTGGTGACTGGGGATAAACTGCAATACCAGGCTCAGTATATGGACAAAAAGTATCAATGTTTCTGGGAGAAAAAAAAACAGAAAAAGTTTCTATCATACAGTGAAGTACTTTGGGGGGTACTGCAGGGTAAATACACAGAGATAGGCTTTGTATCAGCACATGGTCACTATAAACTAGGCTGTGATAAAATAACCAGATGATGATGAATGGCCGATAATCCCAAATAACTGAACCTCGGCTGGACTACAGTTCCAGGTACGGTTCAGAGGAGTCTTTAAGATCACTTGCACCACAATGTTCATCCAAAATGGCTACCTACTCAATTGTTGTTTTACCTTAAAAAAAATTGTCCTATGTAATGTTTTTGTATTTAGTAACAAAAACTGCAAGCTACGACGTAGGAAACTCAACATTTTGGGTTTCGTGAACAGCTGCTATTTACAGTACAGCCTATGATGTTAACTCAACACACAGACGAACAGGGCTACACGTGACGCTGCTCTTCATTATGTTTGCTCGCTCCGATGGCGCCAAACAGATAAAAAAGGCATCAAGCCAAAGTAACTGATATAAAAGATTGTTCCACTATGGGGCCCAAGTCCTTCTGCCTTCTGTCTCCCTGCTGCTCTGTCTCAAGCTGCTGCGCCTGGTTCTGTTTAGTCTGGAGAACACCCCCTTGGACACACAAATCCCGAGTCCGCGGCTTGAAAAACAGTTTTTAAGATGAACAGTTCTCTAACTATGCGGCTGGCTCATTGCTGTAACGGTCCTGTGTACCGATGAAGCAGAGCAGAATTTGCCATCTGTAACAAGTGACTTTGATACCACAATCTGTTTTTAATAAAACAGGCTTTCCAGTAAATCTATTACATTTGTTTCCATTGGATTTTCAGTTTAACCTCTTTTCTTAACCTTTTATGTGCCCATTTTTCCCCACAACGTGTCAATGTGATATAATATCAAATGAGCCGGGGAAGAGGTGGTCAACTGATTGTGTAACTATTGTATTGATGTGATCCCCTACAAGTCCTACTTCTTAGAAGGGTCAATTGAAAATAAGGTGGTCACAGAGTATCCCTCACTGGTGCCCCTAGTGGTAAGAAAATCAGGCAGTATGTGTTCAGTACATGTGCAGCGCCTCCACAGGGGACATTAAGCATTACACAGTGTCCATTCAAATCAATAAGTTGTCTGAGTAATGCAGGACAGAGCATGTCCTCCAGAGGGAGAGATACTCTTGGTAACCGCTCTCCTTTTTGGCAAAGACATGACAGTCCTGAACCATGGACCCCCTCTTTTAAATTAGGTTCAGAGCGGTTGTCCGACCATTTAGATTTATCCCCTTTTCACAGGATATGGGATGTGTATGATCATGGGGTGAACCTGACTCCCTAGACCCCTCTTGATTTTGAGAACAGCATCCAAGCCAGAATGAGGCAGGGGTAGGGAAGCATTTAATACATTTTTAAACTTTTGCTGACAAATACATCAAGTTTAGGCATACTCTGTCTTTATCACAATTTCTGAGTTGTTGTTTGATCCCCCACTTTTTGAGGATTGACCACAGATTCTTAATGGTCTTGAGATCTGAAGAGTTTCTCGGCCATGATGCCAAAATTTCTATGTTTTGTTTACCGAGCCACTTCGTTATTCCTTTTGCCTTGTGATATGGTGCTTCAACATACTGGAAAAATAATTGTGTATCACCAAATTGCTACTGGATCATTGAGAGAAGTTGCTTTTAAAGGATGGTTAGATACTATTCTTCATTCATGGCAGTGTTCATGGTAACATTTTAAGTGGGTCCACTCCCATAGATGAAAAGCAACACCACACATGAATGGTTTCAGGATGCTTCACTGTTTGCTACCATGAGTCCTGTGTCATGCCCCCACCTTATCTTTTCCAGACAATCATTCTCCTAGATGTCCCAAACTATCTGAAGTTGCGTTAGAGAAAATAACTTTACCCAGTCCCCTGCAGTCCAATCCCTCCACAATGTCCGTCTGTTTTTCTTGGAGAGAAGTGGCTTTTTTGCTGCTCTTAACACCAGACAACTCCAAAAGCCTTCACCTCACTATGTGTGCAGATGCACTGACACCTGCTGCCCTTCCTAAGCAAGACCTGCACTGGTGGTCCAGCTACGTTAAGTAGCTGAATGCTCTTTAGAACACGGTCCTTGCCCTTGCTGGACTTTCTTGGGTTCCCTGAAGCCTTGTTCACAGCAACTGAAACCTTTCTTCTTGAAGTTCTTAATGATCCAATAAAGGGTTGATTTAGGGGCAATCTTACAAGCAGTAAGGTCCTTGCCTGTATAGCCCTTTTGATGCAAAGCAATGATAATTGCAGGTGTTGCCTTGGAGTTAATAATAGTAAACAGAAGAAGACAATTATTTCAAGCACTGTTACCCTTTCAAAGCAACCAGTCAGCTCTTATAATCCGATCAGCATTACACAGTGATATCAGTAACCTTGTCCTCCATAACACTTTCGCCTGAGCTAAAGGAAGGGCCACGGACATGATGTTTGCACATAAATTTGTGCCAGGGCTAAAATTCTGTGGAAATAGTTTTTTTTTTTTGTGACAGTTAATTTTCATAGTCCAGACTTAATGTAAATTGTCACTTTTAAAACTGAAGCAGCAAACATATTGAAAACCAAAATTTGTGTCAGGCTCAAAACTTTTGGCCACGAGTGTAGAAGACCACAATGGGTCCACTTCTGTTTGGCCAAAAGCCAGAAACTCTGGCCGCGGTGATCACACAGTCTTATCTCAATATTAGGGATATATGAAAGATGAAACACCTCTTGATCCGATAGTTAGTAATGCGACGTGCCAAGGAAACAAAACCATCTGTCCCATGTGCATGATGCCCACTCTTCAGGCTGGTGATGGGACAGGTTTCCATTGCTTACACTCAGTGCCCTGGGGCCCCTTAACTTAAGAGCTAGGGCCTTATTTTACACTCCCCAGAAGAAGCCTACTGGTGGCGAAACGTTGGGCAGTGGCGCTCCTCATTTGCACTTTCATACCACTAGGTAATGTGAACATGCTTAATTCATGCCTTATTTATGGTTGGCTTTCACTCATTTGAGTGATCCCTATACCGTTCATTTGTTCCCTATTTTTTGGGGTTCCTTCTTTGAGGTAGTGCCCTTTTTGTGCAGTCTCTTATTGTTGTGTGTCCAGTTGTAATTCTGTGTCATTGGATGTATATGTTGTTGTATAGGCCCTTTGGCCTTCACTGTTGTAGTTTTTAACTGATTATACCTCAATAAAGTAATTGATCTGTATTCACGTTTTTTGTTCTTCTGGATTTAAGTCCTTATTTAACCTTGTAGAAAATATGAATGAGGGAAGACTCCGTAAACATGTATTTATTCTCAAGGACCATGTAGCACAACTTAAACAGTTAGAAAAAAAAATCAGTCAGGAATGTTTGCTATTTGTCTCCCAGTCTTGTACAATATGGCACCAGTATAACCGGTACAACCTGAAATACCCTCATCTTCTACTCCCACTTCCACCTGTATTGTATACCGTATTGTTTTTTTGGAGTCGTTCAAGTACACTTAACATCAATTGCTGGGCAGGTGTCCCCAGCTAGGTGATTAATGGGTTAACCTTGGCATACCAGCTGTCAGTCTATATGATCTGAAACTGGCAGTGAAAGGTTTAGTTTTCCAATATTGTATAAATGACAAAAGACAACATATCCAATCTAAACTCAAAACAAAAAAGATATTTTGGAGGCAATCAGCAGGAATTTCAAGAAACTTTTCACTTTATTAGCAGCTAGCAGACATCACAGACACTGGGTTACAACTCAGACGCCGTAACACACGTGAGGTTAGAGACGTTTCGCACTTGTATTGAGGTGAGGTTACAGCCGTTTCGCACCTGTATTGAGGTGAGGTTACAGCCGTTTCACACCTGTATTGAGAGGAGGTTACAGCTGTTTCACACCTGTATTGGTGCTTTGTCAGACCACGACTTCGTCGTGGTCTGACAAAGCATCAATACAGGTGCAAAACGGCTGCAACCTCACCACTGTGTGCAATGGTATCTGAGTTGTAAACCAATATCTGTCTGGGAGTCTGCTAACCGCTAATAAAGAGAAAAAGTTTCTTGGAATTACCGGTGAGTGCCTCCCAAATTTCTTTTTTGATGGACTTTGGATATACTGCTGTACGCTATGGGATTTAAGCACCACGTGGATGGAAACTTCTCTCGTACCTGTGTCCATATGGTCTCTCAGTCCAGCGTGCAGTGTGCGGATGCTATCATTTGTTGGTAACAGTGCCGACTGCACATGTACCTTGTGCTAATCTAAACTATATTTAAGTCAGTCCTAAAATACTAACACCAGGGACTACTAATGCAAAAGTAAAAAAAAAAAACACCACAGTGATCAGATGATCCCCATGGACCTGGATTCTCTAAAACTTTTATATCAACACAGAAGGGGAACACTGGTGATATACTTTAGAAGAATTATACGACAGCCATTAAAATAAAAAGGTGACCATATATTATTTGGACAACCAAGCCTGCAAGAGCCATCTTGGCTCATAGAGAGGAGTTCCGAGGAGGGGGATGACCTTTTTAATGGCAATGGTTATGCCTATGCTGTAGAAATGCAACAGGAAGAACTTTTTAAAATGTGTCTCCTTGAGGAGACTACAAAGTTTTTATACTGCTTTACAGGCCAAGCCATGCACACCGGGTACAATGTATTCAAGATCGCTTGCTATTTTGTGCAGCTACTTGTAAGTCAATCTTCCACTTTTTAAAAAGAGCCTTGAAACATGACTAGAGATCATCTGTTATACCAGAACTTCCTTTAAAAGCAACCAATCACAGTGCAGCTTTCATTTATCCAGAGCAGCTCATACTATATAAGCTCGTAATGGTCCATAGTGGCAACAAAGGACAGTTCTACAGCTCAAATTTTGATAAATGAGGCCCAGTGTTTGTTACATTATGAACGATTGTTCCAATAGAACTTTGGCGCCATCAGATCAACTACGCGTTTGTTCTTTCTTTCCCGACTTGGAATGTTTGTTAGATAAAGGGTCAAGTTTTACATCATTAACCCTCCAAGTAAAGACTCCTAGTCACGACTGTGTATTGAAGGAAGGACAAAGATAGCTATTGACCCACCAAGAGATAGAGATGGAGGATGTGCACCGATGGGAGGTGTAGTCTTCCATCCAAGAATAACATGTGCAAAATAAGAAAACAATCTTGTGGCAGATGAGGAGACCTCACCTTCTTCAATTACCTCCCCTGGGGTAGAATATTCCTTCCTTTGCCCACCCCTTAGATACACATAAACCTGTTTCCAGCTGCGCATTCCAATGGACATCTTTGCAGCCTGACTGCAGAAATATTTTCCTCGTGACCTTGGAGTTTGGATGTGCGCATCACCCCCCACCCTAATTTTATGCCCTACATGAATGGTCTCCAAACTACAGGGATATTACATTTAGGATGATTTTGTTGTCGTTGCCGTTGGCTGTCCTGCATGCTGGGAGTTGTAGTTTTGAAACAACTTTATGTCAACAGTTTTGATATCATTGCCCTATACACATATAGGGACATCTAGAAGACAAAATATTCTTAAATTTTATATCCTGTAACCAAGAATCAAATCCTAAATCAGAAATAATCATTTTGGAGTATCTGGCAAACTGCGGCTTCCAGTATACGCAAACGGTGGGTGTTTTGTAAGGGTCCCATACACCAAACAAGAATATACGTGTTTTACACTCCCCATGGCTTCTACCGAGAAAAAAAAAAGTATTTGTGATTTTCATCTCTGTTCTGTTACAATGATCTTTCTATTCTCCAGGAATGCTACCATTATAACTCATGTCCTGCCAAGGAAAAGGGGGAGAGGAGGGGAGAAGGGGGTGCAATCAGGGAGACAGCGCTCTTAACTAGAGAAGGATCTCACTAATAGAAGGATGGGAGGGGGGGAACAAATCCCCTAGCTATTAGAGATGAAGTACAATACCGCCATTCGCTGGTCATCATAACACAGGAAATGCACTATAACTTATTCCCCTCTGACCCCTCCGTACCATTCCAGCAATGCCAGACAGCTGACAACACCTTAACCCCTTCGCTGCCGCCATGTTGTAAGAGAACGCAATGGGTTGGGGCGCTGGCTTAACAATAAAAGGATTATACCACCACTCCTCTTCATTTTGTTAAGAGGTTAATTTGATGTCTATTTTTGGAAGCCAATTTGCTATGGCATTTAGCCATTCACCGATGTGCCATGCAACGATGAAACAAAAAAACAAAGATATGGGGAGAAAAATAGGATGCCATGTATTACCCCAGAGACTCAAGATCCCTGTTAAGGGATAGAGAAAAAGGCAGTATGGCCCATATAGAGTGGCCGCTCACCTAGAGCACGAGAAGTGCAAGCATATCACCCCTCTGAACCAGTATTAGGAAACAGCTACTGGCCCAGTGTCCCGGGAAATGGTACACCAATACTGATGTATAGGTAAATGTTAGTGCAGAAAAAAATAAAAGAAAGAGTTGCCTTATGGGTAAGGCGCTGCCTTTTTCCATATGATGGACATCAATTTAGAGAAAGTAGATCGTTAAATCAAAGATTTTTTGAAGCATATCCAGAATAAAAAAACAAGTAGATGCAATATTGTAGATAACGCGTTTCGGTTGTAAACAAGAAACATGGAAATGCAGTATTGTAGATGACACGTTTTGGGAGTAAATAAGAAACATGAAGATGCATTATTGTAGATGACATGTTTCAGAGGCAAGCTCCCCCTTTCTCAGGTCAGAATGCTGATCTGAGGAAGGGGGTTCTTACCCCTGAAACATGTCATCTACAATACTGCATCTTCATTTTTCTTATTTACCGTACTCCCAAACAGGATCATCTACAATACTGCATCTCCATGTTTCCTATTTACCCCCAAAACGTATCATCTACATTACCACATCTCCATGTTTTTTTATTTACCCCCCAAAATTTGTCCTCTACAATACTGAATCTATTTCTTATTTACCCCCAAAACGCATCATGTCTAACAATTCCTCTCTGTGTTTTTTTATTTACTATCCGCTTCAATATATTTTTTTAATTAACTATTCACTGTCACTGGATCAGATTGTTGTCCATCATATGGACACTGGCAACGCCTTACCCATAAGGTCACCCTATTCTCTGCACTACCATTTACCGAATAAAAAACGTATGGCGGGAATAACTCTAAGTTTTGGTAGGAAAACCGATAAATGCATTTGTCTAGTCCGGGGTTTCCCAACCAGTGTGACTCCAGCTGTTTCAAAACAACAACTCCCAGCATGCCCGGACAGCCAACGGCTGTCCGGGCATGCTGGGAGTTGTCGTTTTGAAACAACTGGTGAAACACTGGTCTAACGGGAGCTAGTCTATGTGACAGGTATTATATCTACAAAATATACAAAAAGCAGAAAACAAAAACGCAGTATGACCGTCATATACCCCGAAGCCTTGGTATCATCGGTTTAGGAGTCATCCCCATAGTCACGAGGTGTGATCAGCCGGTAATTACAAGTGGATCACAATGTTCACTCATATATATATATATATATATATATATATATATTAGTTATATAACCATTCAGGATGTGTGTACACGCGGAGCAGCATGACTAAACACAAGTAAATAAGTCTCCTGAAAAAGCCTATCGACTCCCGTCCCGATGCCTTTTCTGTCAACAAATGCGCCAGCCAAGAGGCACGAAACAAAAAAGCATGGGCTGGCACGTGGTTGGCATGTTCCTGGCAGGCAAATAAAAAAAACTGGAAATAAAAGCTAGAAGATATAGTAAGAGAAGTCAGCCAGGGCCAGATTAACATAGGAGCAGATGGTATCACAGGCCCAAGGACCTCTCATGGCATTTTTAACTTAACTTTCTTAGTAGTTAGAGTTGTTCATAAACAAGCTATACACAGCACTAACTCTGAACTTTGATATTTAGGGGTGATTTGTCATTATTTTAAATCAAGATATTAATAAAAATTAAATGTCTTGGTAACCCAATATATATTCCTTTTATATTTGTATTGAGAGGCCAGGAGCTTCCACTCAGGTCCAAGTGTATGGAGCTTAAACTGTACCTGTCATACCTGTCACGCCGAGGACAAGCAGGGCTCTGTACACCGACGACAAGCAGGGCTCTGTACACCGACGACAAGCAGGGCTCTGTACACCGACGACAAGCAGGGCTCTGTACACCGACGACAAGCAGGGCTCTGTACACCGACGACAAGCAGGGCTCTGTACACCGACGACAAGCAGGGCTCTGTACACCGACGACAAGCAGGGCTCTGTACACCGACGACAAGCAGGGCTCTGTACACCGACGACAAGCAGGGCTCTGTACACCGACGACAAGCAGGGCTCTGTACACCGACGACAAGCAGGGCTCTGTACACCGACGACAAGCAGGGCTCTGTACACCGACGACAAGCAGGGCTCTGTACACCGACGACAAGCAGGGCTCTGTACACCGACGACAAGCAGGGCTCTGTACACCGACGACAAGCAGGGCTCTGTACACCGACGACAAGCAGGGCTCTGTACACCGACGACAAGCAGGGCTCTGTACACCGACGACAAGCAGGGCTCTGTACACCGACGACAAGCAGGGCTCTGTACACCGACGACAAGCAGGGCTCTGTACACCGACGACAAGCAGGGCTCTGTACACCGACGACAAGCAGGGCTCTGTACACCGACGACAAGCAGGGCTCTGTACACCGACGACAAGCAGGGCTCTGTACACCGACGACAAGCAGGGCTCTGTACACCGACGACAAGCAGGGCTCTGTACACCGACGACAAGCAGGGCTCTGTACACCGACGACAAGCAGGGCTCTGTACACCGACGACAAGCAGGGCTCTGTACACCGACGACAAGCAGGGCTCTGTACACCGACGACAAGCAGGGCTCTGTACACCGACGACAAGCAGGGCTCTGTACACCGACGACAAGCAGGGCTCTGTACACCGACGACAAGCAGGGCTCTGTACACCGACGACAAGCAGGGCTCTGTACACCGACGACAAGCAGGGCTCTGTACACCGACGACAAGCAGGGCTCTGTACACCGACGACAAGCAGGGCTCTGTACACCGACGACAAGCAGGGCTCTGTACACCGACTACAAGCAGGGCTCTGTACACCGACTACAAGCAGGGCTCTGTGACATGCCCCCGGCTCACACAGCGGGATGATTAATAACCAGGAGTCTGCACAGAGCCCTGCTTGTCCCAACAAACCCTTCCTGTATTTTGTCTCCGCACAGAGACACAGGCAATAGCTGCATGGACAGTATTTTTTTTTTTTACCAAAAATATACAACATTTTTAACCAATGTAAATGACAAATGTACAGATAATGTTGTTCTCTACATTATATAGACAGTTATTTGAAACGACAGGTTATCTCCTTATGCCCCCCAGAAGAAGCAGTCACAGACTGCACCTGCTGAGCAGTGATCGCACACTACGTGCTCCTCATGCATTGCTCTCTGTGAGCTCTTCAGGGTCTACTGGGAGGGAAGTTAGACTAGATCGCATGCTGTAAATACTAGGGGTGGCAGGAAGAAGCTGTAGCTACAAAAGACACATGGGCACCACCCCGGCTAACAAAAGTAATTGTGGGGGTACACATTAACAAGATCTTTCAATATCTGTATTACTGATTGGATCTGCAATGTGACAAACATAAGCTATCCAAACACTATAGGACAAAAGTACCAAAAAGTATTATAGCACACATTACACCTTCCTTTTTCGACATCCCATTCTAGATCATATTCATTACTATGGAGTTGGTGCATGAAATCCGCTTTTTAAAGGCACTACTTGTGAATTGCAATTTTCTCACTTGTTTTCTGTATATATTTTCATCTAAGGTTAATAAAATATTTTTGAAAAAGAAAAAAAAGAATGAAATTGAATGTTGGACGAGAGGGTCTGGTTTGCAATCTCTATCCTAGTCCATCCCAAAAGTGTTGGATGGGGTTGATATCAGGGCTTTGTAGAGCCATCCAAGTTCTTCCACCCAAAACTCGCCCAACCATACATTATGGTCCATACTTTGTCCACTGGATTACAGTCTTGCCGAAAAACAAAAGGACCAAACCCAAAATGTTACAAAGTTGGAAGAGTACAACTGTTCAAAATGTCTCGGTATGCTTAACTGGATCTAAGAGGCCTAGGATAACCCCCTGAAAACCACCAATTAGTTCTCCTCCACTTTACAGTAGGTCCAGGCAGGTAATGTTCTCCTGGCATTCACCAAACTCACACTCATCCATGAGAAACCACATAGAAGCATGGTTCATCACTACAAAGAACACTGAGTCCAGTGGGTGCGTTATTCACACCATTCCATCTGATGGGCGACGATGTGCCCCATGATAGGTGGGGTCCAATACTTTTCAGAATATAGTGTGAGTGCCTGACATAAGGCCAAGCCAGAATGCTGTC
Organism: Hyla sarda; assembly: GCF_029499605.1. Classification (NCBI taxonomy): domain Eukaryota; kingdom Metazoa; phylum Chordata; class Amphibia; order Anura; family Hylidae; genus Hyla; species Hyla sarda. The sequence continues at coordinate 106,782,811 of NC_079198.1, read as the reverse complement.
AGTAAGACCACTAAAGAGTGGCCGAAGGTCTATTCACATTTCTGAATTTCCACCTGCGGAATTCCACCTCAAATTAAAGACCATAGACTTCTATGGGACTCCGCACTCCCATTCACACTTCTGAATTTCCACCTGTGGAATTCCACATCAAATTAAAGCCCATAGACTTCTAGGGGATTCTGCAATCCCATTCACACTTCTGAATTTCCGCTTGCGGAATTCCGCTAGCGGAATTCCGCAAGCGGAAATTCAGAAGTGTGATTGGGAGTGCGGAATCCCATAGAAGTCCATGGGCTTTAATTTGAGGTGGAAATTCCACCATGCGAATTGACCCTTAGGCTTAGTTCACACTGTGGAATTTCTGGGCAGAATTTCTGCCGGAGATCAAGCCAGCGGCACTAGGACCGCGCGGACTACATTGCCGTCCCCATAGATGTCAATGCATTTCTCAGCAGATCTTCCAAAAGATCCACCCAGAAATGCATTGCTGTCTATGAGGACGGCAATGCAGTCCGTGCGGTCTTAGCGCCGGTGGCTTAATCTCCGGCAGAAATTCCGTAGTGTGAACTTAGCCTTAAAGAGTCTTTGGCTAAAATGATTTTCGACATTAACCACTACAAGACAGCAATCGACAGTGACACCATAAAGCTGTAAAATGACTCTGGAAAAGATGCAGTCACGGGCAAACCACAATGCCCAAGCCATAAGCACTGGACTGACCACAAGAAGCTTCCGGCCAATGACTCATGTTCCATGTAGGAAGGAATTTCTAAATAAAATACAGTAAACTATATTGAGAACTGGATAATGTTATAAAAGGAAAGAAAGGCTACACAGAACGTATAGTATACTGCAGATAAATCCCAGCGGAGAACATTTAAAGGGGTATTCCAGGAAAAAACTTTTTTTATACATATCAACTGGCTCCAGAAAGTTAAACAGATTTGTAAATTACTTCTATTAAAAGATATTAATCCTTTCAGTACTTATGAGCTTCTGAAGTTAAGGTTGTTCTTTTCTGTCTAAGTAATCTCTGATGACACGTGTCTCGAGAACCGCCCAGTTTAGAAGCAAATCCCCATAGCAAACCTCTTCTAAACTGGGCGTTTCCCGAGATACGTGTCATCAGAGATTACTTAGACAGAAAAGAACAACCTAAACTTCCGAAGCTCATAAGTACTGAAAGGATTAAGATTTTTTAATAGAAGTCATTTACAAATCTGTTTAACTCTCTGGAGCCAGTTGGTATATAAAAAAAAGTTTTTTCCTGGAATACCCCTTTAAAGGAAATATTTTAAAGGTACATTTAGACTTCTTAGAAGTATTGTTGATGTTACCTAAGGGGGGCATGTACAACATTCCTATAATCTGGCACCAACAGCACCTGACAGGTGTTGGAGCATCTGCCATTCCTGGTCACTGGCCATGCCCTTGAAAAAGGAAGTAAATCCAAGTTACTTTTAAATAAAAGCTCCATCTTATCAAATGACTTTCAAATTATATTAGATTATTGATTAAAGGGGTCCTCCAAGTGTATTAAAGGATTAAAGGAGAAATGTGGTGCTAAACTTTTAACTTTCCTGTGCCCAGGCTGCAAAAACGAAAACCTTGAACTCACCTTCCTACGTTCCACCATTGCGCCGGTATCGGTGTCCCGTTCCTCCGGCACTGGCTCGGTTCCCTGCGGAACGTCACACTGCAGTCAGCGTATCGCCGGCCACAGCGATGTCCCTCAGACGGTGATAGGCTGAGCGCACGGTCATGTAAGGAGCCGGCCTGAGTGCGCTCAGCCTATCACCGGCCGAGGGGGGACATCGCTGCAGCCGGCGACACACTGGGACAGAGGTGGCAGCAGAGAGCACTGTGGTCAGACTGGAAAGAACTACACAACTTCCTCTGGCGCATACAGCAGCTAATAAATGCTGGAAGGATTAAGATTTTTATATAGAAGTAACTCACAGATATGTTTAACTTTATGGCACTAGTTGATTTGAAAACATGTTTTTCACCAGAGTACCCCTTTAAGGGTAGGGTTACTGAGAGAGTAGTGGATGCATGGAATAGCCTTCCTGCAGAAGTGGTCGCTGCAAATACAATGAAGGAGTTTAAGCATGCATGGGATAGGCATAAGGCTATCCTTCATATAAGATCGGGCCAGGGACTATTCATATTATTCATATTATTTTGCAGACTAGATGGTCCAAATGGTTCTTATCTGCCGACACATTCTATGTTTCTATGTCACATACAATGGATCCGCAGTGTATTTTACACTGCGGATCCGCCGGTGACCCGACCCATAGCGTGCCTATAGCTGTTGCCACCCCCACACCAGGGGGTGGTGCTGAGGATCCATTACGTGTGACCCTACCCTAAAGGGATTTTTCAACTTGAAGGAGTACTCCGTTGAAAAAATATTTTTTTAAATCAACTGATGCCAGAAAGTTAAACAGATTTGTAAATTACGTCTATTCAAAAATCTTAATCCTTCCCGTACTAATTAGCTGCTAAATACTACAGAGGAAATTATTTTCTTTTTGGAACACCGAGCTCTCTGCTGAATCACGAGCACAGTGCTCTCTCTGCTGACATCTCTGTCCATTTTAGGAACTGTCCAGAGCAGGAGCAAATCCCCATAGCAAACATATGCTGCTCTGGACAGTTCGTGACACGGACAGAGGTGTCAGCAGAGAGCACTGTGGTCAGACAGAAAAGAACTTCCTCTGTATTCTACAGCAGCTGATAAGTACTGAAAAGATTTTTAAATAGAATCATTTACAAATCTGTATAACGTTCTGGCTCCATTCATTGCCTATGGGCGTGCCGGAGATGGCCGAACACAGTGCTCAGCTGTCTCCAGGAGGCCCACAGATAATAGAGCCATATTAGGTTGGGTTCACACCACGTTATATTAAATACGGGTCCCGTATACGGCTGGGAGGAGGGGGGCGGGGCTTAACCACGGCGCCCGCACTCCGCCGTATTCGGGAACCATATTTAATGCATGTCTATGAGCCGACCGGAGTGAACCGCAGCCTCCGGTCGGCTTCGTTTTCGGCCGTAAGCGGTTTCCCGACCGCAGGCAAAAACGTGGTCGACCGCGCTTTTGCCTACGGTCGGGAAACCGCATACGGCCGAAAGCGAAGCCGACCGGAGGCTGCGGTTCACTCCGGTCGGCTCATAGACATACATTAAATACGGTTGCCGAATACGGCTGAGGGCGGGCGCCACGATTAAGCCCTGCCCCCCTCCTCCCAGCCGTATACGGGAACTGGATTTAACAAAACGTGGTGTGAACCCAGCCTTACACATGGGTGACTCAAGTCCCCGTTTTCAAGATCATGGTGGTTCCAGTAGTCAAACCCCCCCCCCCCCCCCCCCCACAATCTGATACTTATCCCCCATTCTTTGGATAGGGGATAAATGGAAGGATTTATACCTTTTTATATTAAACATATATTTATTACTGACCAAAAAATATTAAGAGTGAATGTAACCTAATTGTAAGGACCATGACCAGTACGTATAGTAAGAGCCCAACGGGACTTCCATCTCATCAACAAGCAGCTACACCATCATATCCTCAGGGTCAGAACTCCGAGAACCTTACCAGAGGCGGAACATCCAGCGGAATTGTGAAATCTGAGGTCAAGCCCCAAGACGTCTACAGAGGAGAAAATGAAATTCTAGATTTATGAGACAGATCTGTTTTACTTCCTAGCTGATAATATCACTTTGAAACGTGTTATTCTGTCCATGGGGCTGACTCATACTTTGTTATGTTACAATACAACATCATGGAATCGGCCCTGTAGAATAATATTGAGCAACCTGATCTTATCGTAGGCACCTCCGGCAGTGCTGAACCTCCAGCGTAGGGATAGTGAACCAGGGAAGGGTTAATGCTCTCTATGGATGCTGAGTGGCTATAAATGCTGATATTGTACACAGCGTGAGTCATCTCCGCAGCATATGGATTTCAATCCCATTATTAAATCACTGGCTGAATTAGTGCCATAGTGATGGACGGCTATACAGAGCCTGTTATGGGTGCTTCGCATGGCGGCCAGGCTAATCGTAGGTGGGGTGTTTGGTTTTCATCAAACCATATGGAAACATCCAGTCTGACCATTGTTAGATTAGAAGCGTAAAAGCATAGGGCATATAACCTACTAGAACATTTCCATGTGCCCTATTAGGGTATATGGACATTCTAGATCAGTGGTCTCCAAACAGTTAACCTATAGCTGTTGCAAAACTACAACTCCAAGCCTGCCCGGACAGCCAACGGCTGTCCGGGCAGGCTTGGAGTTGTAGTTTTGTAACTGCTGGAGATTGACAGTTTGGAGACCACTGATCTAGAATGTCCATATACACCCTAAACAGCTGGAGTTTGACCGTATGAAGACCACTGATCTAGAATGTCCATATACCCTAAACAGCTGGAGGTTGACAGAATGAAGACCACTGATCTAGAATGTCCATATACCCTAAACAGCTGTAGGTTGACCGAATGAAGACCACTAATCTAGAATGTCCATATACCCTAAACAGCTGGAGGTTGACCGTATGAAGACCACTGATCTAGAATGTCCATATACCCTAAACAGCTGGAGGTTGACCGTATGAAGACCACTGATCTAGAATGTCCATATACCCTAAACAGCTGGAGGTTGACAGTATGAAGACCACTGATCTAGAATGTCCATATACCCTAAACAGCTGTAGGTTGACCGAATGAAGACCACTAATCTAGAATGTCCATATACCCTAAACAGCTGGAGGTTGACCGTATGAAGACCACTGATCTAGAATGTCCATATACCCTAAGCAGCTGGAGGTTGACCGTATGAAGAACACTAATCTAGAATGTCCATATACCCTAAACAGCTGGAGGTTGACAGAATGAAGACCACTGATCTAGAATGTCCATATACCCTACACAGCTGGAGGTTGACAGTATGAAGACCACTGATCTAGAATGTCCATATACCCTACACAGCTGGAGGTTGACAGTATGAAGACCACTGATCTAGAATGTCCATAAACCCTAAACAGCTGGAGGTTGACAGAATGAAGACCACTGATCTAGAATGTCCATATACCCTAAACAGCTGTAGGTTGACCGAATGAAGACCACTAATCTAGAATGTCCATATACCCTAAACAGCTGGAGGTTGACCGTATGAAGACCACTGATCTAGAATGTCCATATACCCTAAGCAGCTGGAGGTTGACCGTATGAAGAACACTAATCTAGAATGTCCATATACCCTAAACAGCTGGAGGTTGACAGTATGAAGACCACTAATCTAGAATGTCCATATACCCTAAACAGCTGGAGGTTGACCATATGAAGACCACTGATCTAGAATGTCCATATACCCTAAACAGCTGGAGGTTGACCATATGAAGACCACTGATCTAGAATGCCCATATACCCTAAACAGCTGGAGGTTGACAGAATGAAGACCACTGATCTAGAATGTCCATATACCCTAAACAGCTGGAGGTTGACAGAATGAAGACCACTGATCTAGAATGTCCATATACCCTAAACAGCTGGAGGTTGACCGTATGAAGGCCACTAATCTAGAATGTCCATATACCCTAAACAGCTGGAGGTTGACAGAATGAAGACCACTGATCTAGAATGTCCATATACCCTAAACAGCTGGAGGTTGACCGTATGAAGACCACTGATCTAGAATGTCCATATACCCTAAACAGCTGGAGGTTGACCGTATGAAGACCACTGATCTAGAATGTCCATATACCCTAAACAGCTGGAGGTTGACCGTATGAAGACCACTGATCTAGAATGTCCATATACCCTAAACAGCTGGAGGTTGACCGTATGAAGACCACTGATCTAGAATGTCCATATACCCTAAACAGCTGGAGGTTGACCGTATGAAGACCACTGATCTAGAATGTCCATATACCCTAAACAGCTGGAGGTTGACCGTATGAAGATCACTGATCTAGAATGTTCATATACCCTAAACAGCTGGAGGTTGACCGTATGAAGATCACTGATCTAGAATGTTCATATACCCTAAACAGCTGGAGGTTGACAGAATGAAGACCACTGATCTAGAATGTCCATATACCCTACACAGCTGGAGGTTGACAGTATGAAGACCACTGATCTAGAATGTCCATATACCCTAAACAGCTGGAGGTTGACAGAATGAAGACCACTGATCTAGAATGTCCATATACCCTACACAGCTGGAGGTTGACAGTATGAAGACCACTGATCTAGAATGTCCATATACCCTAAACAGCTGTAGGTTGACCGAATGAAGACCACTAATCTAGAATGTCCATATACCCTAAACAGCTGGAGGTTGACCGTATGAAGACCACTGATCTAGAATGTCCATATACCCTAAGCAGCTGGAGGTTGACCGTATGAAGAACACTAATCTAGAATGTCCATATACCCTAAACAGCTGGAGGTTGACAGAATGAAGACCACTGATCTAGAATGTCCATATACCCTACACAGCTGGAGGTTGACAGTATGAAGACCACTGATCTAGAATGTCCATATACCCTACACAGCTGGAGGTTGACAGTATGAAGACCACTGATCTAGAATGTCCATAAACCCTAAACAGCTGGAGGTTGACAGAATGAAGACCACTGATCTAGAATGTCCATATACCCTAAACAGCTGTAGGTTGACCGAATGAAGACCACTAATCTAGAATGTCCATATACCCTAAACAGCTGGAGGTTGACCGTATGAAGACCACTGATCTAGAATGTCCATATACCCTAAGCAGCTGGAGGTTGACCGTATGAAGACCACTAATCTAGAATGTCCATATACCCTAAACAGCTGGAGGTTGACAGTATGAAGACCACTAATCTAGAATGTCCATATACCCTAAACAGCTGGAGGTTGACCATATGAAGACCACTGATCTAGAATGTCCATATACCCTAAACAGCTGGAGGTTGACCATATGAAGACCACTGATCTAGAATGCCCATATACCCTAAACAGCTGGAGGTTGACAGAATGAAGACCACTGATCTAGAATGTCCATATACCCTAAACAGCTGGAGGTTGACAGAATGAAGACCACTGATCTAGAATGTCCATATACCCTAAACAGCTGGAGGTTGACCGTATGAAGGCCACTAATCTAGAATGTCCATATACCCTAAACAGCTGGAGGTTGACAGAATGAAGACCACTGATCTAGAATGTCCATATACCCTAAACAGCTGGAGGTTGACAGAATGAAGACCACTGATCTAGAATGTCCATATACCCTAAACAGCTGGAGGTTGACAGAATGAAGACCACTGATCTGGAATGTCCATATACCCTAAACAGCTGGAGGTTGACCGTATGAAGACCACTAATCTAGAATGTCCATATACCCTAAACAGCTGGAGGTTGACCATATGAAGACCACTAATCTAGAATGTCCATATACCCTACACAGCTGGAGGTTGACCGTACGAAGACCACTAATCTAGAATGTCCATATACCCTAAACAGCTGGAGGTTGACCATATGAAGACCACTAATCTAGAATGTCCATATACCCTACACAGCTGGAGGTTGACCGTACGAAGACCACTAATCTAGAATGTCCATATACCCTAAACAGCTGGAGGTTGACAGAATGAAGACCACTGATCTGGAATGCTCATATATCGACGCAAAATTTACTATGAATGCCTATTTACTGTAAGGTCAACCTAATAAAATCTCCAGTGGTAAAATGGGCTCCTTTAACTTGAACTCTAACACCAGGAGCTTTTCCCATATAACAGGACTTCTCCTCTGTCAGATATCAAAACGTTTGATATGTTGTAAAGAATGCAAAACCAAGAGGTTTTGCAATTGCTTTCATTAAAAAATGTTCAGTATTTCATACTGAAAAAGCCAGTCAGACAACTGCCCCCTGGGATACATACCAGCCTTGCTGTGTCCACTCGTCATCACCTACATCATGGACCCACTTCATGATTGACAGGTCTGCAGATCTAAAGCTGCTGTGATCGGCTCCCTCACTGTCTATGTTTACTTCACAGTTTCCTTCTGTGTGAGGAGAAGGGGGGGGGGGAGTACACTGCTGCCTGTGAGCAGATGATGAAAGAAGCTGGTGACTTAAGATGGGGACTGAATGGAGGATTTTTTGTTTAAAAAGTAAGTGTCCCTGCATGTATATATGTGTGTGGATATATATGTATGTGTGTATACCTGTGTTGTCTGGGTAATGTGCATGTGCATGAATAAATGAAATCAATGTGTGTGTGTGTGTGTGTGTGTGTGTGTATCTAATACAGGTGGAATACAATCATATGCCTCCAGCTGTTGCAAAACTACGAGTCAGCATGCCTGCACAGCCCAATGATGTGTGGGCATGCTGGGAGTTGTAGTTTTGTAACAGTAGGAGAAGCACAGCCTGCAGCAACACAGCTGTAAATCTGACTTTTACCAATCATGTGCCTCCAGCTGTTGCAAAACTACAACTCAAAGTAAGTGTGGGCATGCTGGGAGCTGTAGCTTTGCAAAAGCAGTAAGCACACAGTGTGTCTAGCATAAAAGCAGAAAGGAAAGGGTTACAGATGGACCAGTGACTGAGGAGAGTGAGGGAGGGGGAGTGGTTATCACCGGAGGAGAAGAAAGGGACCCGTCCCCCTGCTTCTGGTCGACAACATTAAGGTCATTCAGAAATAAAGCTAATTCTGAGAGAAATATAGGTCATAGACACATAAAAATGATATGTACATGATCAGGATGAGATACTGAGCAACATATCACCGTTTTTTATTTTCTTTTGGGTGATCTGACAGGTACGCTTTAAGTGAAGAAGCATTTTACATTAAGATGATTGCATCACCCAGGGTTCCCGAGACTGCAGAACACAACATTTATATTTCAACGATAAGATCTAGTGACAACCATTTCCGCCGATTAGTTCCAGAACACTGTGATTTCCTGAATCCGTTCCCAGTTATCTGCTCTTGGTGAGGTCCATGAGACGTCTACATGAGACAAGAGGATTTTGTTGGCGTTGTGTCGCTGTTCACCATGACGTGAACAGTATAAACCTCCTCAAACGCTCGGGGCAAGACAGGGATTTACGGTGAAAATTCACAGTTTTAAGAGCTGTGCGAATTAAAAGCCGACACTGGGCAATTTCATAAAAGGACCCACGCGGCTCAGCATCTCTCCCAGCTTGTGCCCCCAGGGAAGCACAATGCCAGGAGATGGCAGAGAAGTATGCTTTAAATATATAGAATAGTTGTCTATTCCTCTCACATTGAAGGATTTTAGGAGAAAAGAAATTAGAACCGTGAAGAACATTGCAAAATCCTTTTACTGCGTGAAGCCAAGTCAGACAATGTTAATGCCAGAGAAACATTTACACTGCTCGGTCTTCAACCCTCTGCGGAAAGGCGGCCATTAACTAGAATATTATCCTGTATCTGTTTATCTCTTGCTGGAAATGTCTCCATTAACTATTAGGTTATCCGGAGTCTGCACATTAATAGATGTAGAATCGATTCTTATGCGGTTATTGCTCAAAGGGAATTCATACGGATTAGTGGGGTACATAGAGCAATAGAAAAATAGGACCACAGTCTAATAGGGGGTCACAATATTGCACCACAATCCCACAAAGCAGGAGGGGTTAATGCTCGTTACTAAAAAATATTGAGAACTTTGTTTCGGGTCCAATTCGGTTGAATTAAAGGGGTACTCCAGTGGCAAACATTTGTTTCATTTTTATAAATCAACTGGTGCCAGAAAGTTAAACAGATTTGTAAATGACTTCTATTAAAAAATCTTTATCCTTCCAGTACTTATTAGCAGCTGTATGCTACAGAGGAAATTATTTTCTTTTTGAATTTCTTTTTTGTCTTGTCCACAGTGCTCTCTGCTGACACCTCTGTCCGTGTCAGGAACTGTAAAGAGTAGCGTAGGTTTGCTATGGGGATTTTCTCCTGCTCTGGACAGTTCCTGGTACTGGCATCAGGTGTCAGCAGAGAGCACTGTGGACAAGACAAAAAAAGAAATTCAAAAAAATTAAAGAATTTCCTCTGTAGCATACAGCTGCTAAGAAGTACAGTAAGGATTAAGATTTTTTAAATAGAAGTAATTTACAAATCTGTTTAACTTTCTGGCACCAGTTGATTTAACAAAAAAAAAGTTTTCTACCGGAGTACCCCTTTAATATCTCCACCATCTCTGGGGGCAAAAACCTCCCTCTGGGGATGGTGAGGATAACTATTTTAGCATATATAGAATGCGTTTTCGAGCGTTATATATGCTAAATTCTTCTGATTGGTTCCCTTTAATCAGACATGCAAATGGTTAAATTCCTTGTGTTACTGTACATGACACTGGTGATTAAATGGGTTGCCCGCAAAGTCATGTGATCATAGCCAAGTGCGTGGGTCTGAATGTTTCTCCCTAAAATCCAAACAGGTATTTCAAGACAGGAGGTAGTCGTGTGTTTGCTTTAGAAGCTTCTTCATGGGACTTAAAGGGGTATTCCAGGCAAAACCTTTTTATATATATATATCAACTGGCTCCGGAAAGTTAAACAGATTTGTAAATTACTTCTATTAAAAAATCTTAATCCTTCCAATAGTTATTAGCTTCTGAAGTTTTCTGTCTAACTGCTCAATGATGATGTCACGTCCCGGGAGCTGTGCATGATGGGAGAATATCCCCATAGGAACTGCACAGCTCCCGGGACGTGAGTCATCAGAGAGCAGTTAGACAGAAAACAACAACTCAACGTCAGAAGCTAATAACTATTGGAAGGATTAAGATTTTTGAATAGAAGTAATTTACAAATCTGTTTAACTTTCCGGAGCCAGTTGATATATAAAAAAAAAAGTTTTGGCCTGGAATACCCCTTTAAGTAAAGATAGGTGTAAAGTATCTGGTACAATGGGAAGATGGGGCTTTTGTGGGAACATACCATACAAAGTGGTTGACATAAGGTTCAAAAGCAAAACAAAAGAGAACTCTCCTATCACTCGGTATAATGGACATCTATAGAATCAGTAGCCTAGAAACCTACACGAAGACATGACATAAGAGCAAAACATTATAGATTATCAGAATTGGGGGCTTTGTAAATTCCTAAATACACCAAGGCGGATCTACTATTGTAAAGGTAACGTGTACCAAAAAAACTTGCTTGCGCTATGTTAAAGGGGTACTCCGGTGGAAAACTTTTTTTTTTTTAATCAACTGGTGCCAGAAAGTTAAACAGATATGTAAATGATTTCGGTTAAAAAATCTTTACCTTTCCAGTACTTTTTAGCAGCTGTATACTACAGAGGAAGTTCTTTTCTTTTTTAATTTCTTTTTTTGTCTTGTCCACAGTGCTCTCTGCTGATACCAGGTTTGCAATGGGGATTTTCTCCTGCTCTGGACAGTTCCTGACACTGAGGTGTCAGCAGAGAGCACTGTGGAAAATACAAAAAAGAAATTCAAAAAGAAAATAAATTTCCTCTGTAGCATACAGCTGCTAAAAAGTACTGGAAGGGTAAAGATTTTTTTAATAGAAGTAATTTACAAATCTGTTTGACTTTCTGGCACCAGTTGATGTAAAAAATGTAAATAAAAAAGTTTTCCACCGGAGTACCCCTTTAAGTATACGTTTTACTAAAAGAGAAGAGCGCCCCATAGTGTAAAATGCATCACAGAAATCGGTAAATGCACAGTGTGCAGTCGTGTGCGCCACGCACAAGAATGGAAACAGCATATATAACATCTAGACATCCTGCTGCAGCCCTTCTGCTCACGTACAGTACAGAAATGAAAGGGTTTTCCTCCCAAATGTTGGCAAATTTTCGTGACGCAGGACCGTATTCACACATAAGTAAAGATAGAACTTGTGTTTATTACCCAGAATGCAACGCGTTTTGTGGTGCTCCCTGACCCCTTCCTCAGGCATCAGAATTCTGCAACATTTTGGAGGAAAACATTTTGATTTCTATTATGCGTTTTAGATGCTTTTGAGCCTTGCTTGACAAGGAGGGAGTGGCATAAGAAAGGCGGTGTGGCTAAGTGCAACACTGTGCGCCAAAATTGTGGCGTAACTATTCTGTGTAAATTGAGCCAACTAAACTTAGACTAGACCAGTGGTCTCAAACTGTGGCCATCCCAGATGTTGCAAAGCTTCAACTCCCAGCATGCCTGGTCAGCCGTTGGCATGCTCGGACAGTTGTTGGCTGCAGCCAATGGCTGTCTGGGCATGCTGGGAGTTGTAGTGTAGCATCATCTGGGAGGGCCACAGTTTGAGATCACTGGAGTAGACAGTCTACAGATGCAATCTGTGCATGACTTTTCATGCTTTCTAGGCTAGCGTTTCCCAACCAGTGTGCCTCCAGCTGTTGCAAAACTACAACTCCCAGCATGCCCGGACAGCCAACGGCTGGGGTGTCATGAGGCTGTCATCAATCCCGCCCAGGACTACACAAAATTTTAGATGTGGACGTAAGGAAGGCGCGAGTGTGCACCGAAATGCGTTGTCCTGTTTAACTTTTGACTTTTACCAATAAAAGTTAGTCCTGCGTAAGTGCTGGCTTGTTTCTTTTTTCATTTGACTCCCGTCGATATACAGTAGCGCTCTCATACAAAACCCGTTGTTTTTGCATATTCCACATTCCCTTTAACTATTATGAGGGCAGGGCCGCACAAAAAAAAAAAAGATCACTGGATTGTTCATGCAGCCCTTTGTTTCAATCAATAATTGGCCGCACACCCCCATATTACACTGGGAGATGTGTGGGTGACAAACAATTGTTTTTTTTTTTACCTGTTAAAAAGAAGCAATCATACGCCGAACAAGGGTTTGCTAGTTTGTCAGCAGATTGTTGACCCTATTACTCAGAATTATATTGGCCCCTTCTGGCCAACAATCACCCCATGTAATAGGTCCCCAACATAGCATCCAATCAAATGAATGGGACACTATATAACACATGGTCAAAACCATATTCTCTAAAGGGGACTTGGCTAATGAGTGGTGGATTTCAAGGAGTCCTTTCTCCATATGGAAAGTCGTTGCCCTGATGAGTCTACACCAGTGGTCTCCAAAGTGTGGCCCCTCCAGATGTTGCAAAACTACAACTTCCAGCATGCTGGGAGATTTAGTTGTGCAACATCTGGGAGATCCAGAGTTTGGACCTTCAGAGGCTGTACAGGGTTAAAAAAAAAAAAAAAAAAAACATGGCTGAATGGATCAAAAACCGATCTGGCTTCATGACTTAATATACAGTAAACAGAGCCAAAATCAGTCTGCTCCGTACACTATGTAGTGGCTGTTTTGGGTACTGCAGCTCAGCTCCCACGGACGTGAATGCCCTTTAGGCCTCCATCAGGCATTGTAAGCCTATGTAAGACTACGCTATGGATACTTTTAGCATGTATGTCATGGCATACACGCTATATGTAAAAAAATAAATAAAAAAATAAAAATGTGTTGTGAACAGGGCCCTAGACCAGCGTTTCCCAACCAGTTACTTCGCTTGCCAGGCATTTTTGGTAAATCCTGCTACCATGCCTGGATTTTCTATGGGATGAAAGTCAGGTTTGGTAGTGGGGTCTTTCATCCCCTTCCTGGGTCACTCCAGGGTTTTAGACTAGCCCAGATCAGCACATGTGCTGAAGACAGCTCGTCACTGAGCTTTGAAACTAGATGAAAATCAGTCTACACCAGTGTTTCCCAACCAGTGACTTCCCTTGCTAGGTATTTTTGGTAAGTCCTGCCATCCCGCCTGGATTTTCTATGGGATGAAAGTCAGGTTTGGTAGTGGGGTCTTTCATCCCCTTCCTGGGCCACTCCAGGGTTTTAGACTAGCCCAGATCAGCACATGTGCTGAAGACAGCCCATCACTGAGCTTTAAAACTAGATGAAAATCAGTATACACCAGTGTTTCCCAACCAGTGACTTCGCTTGCTAGGTATTTTTGGTAAGTCCTGCCATCCCGCCTGGATTTTCTATGGGATGAAAGTCAGGTTTGGTAGTGGGGTCTTTCATCCCCTTCCTGGGTCACTCCAGGGTTTTAGACTAGCCCAGATCAGCACATGTGCTGAAGACAGCTCGTCACTGAGCTTTAAAACTAGATGAAAATCCGTCTACACCAGTGTTTCCCAACCAGTATGCCTCCAGCTGTTGCAAAACTACAACTCCCAGCATGCCCGGACAGCCTTCGGCTGTCCGGGCATGCTGGGAGTTGTAGTTTAGAAACAGCTGGAGGCACCCTGCTTGGTAATCCCTGCCCTAGACTATTCACCAACAACCACTGTTGGCATTAGTCAGAGCTACCTCCAGATTTCATCATTGCCTCCCGTATTGTAAGGCATTCAGACAAACATTACTCACCATGACAACTACGTTGTTCTATATACAGTGCTGTACAGGCTACGGGCACACAAATAAAACTTTGGCGCATTGCTTAGAGCTTTATAAACCCAGCCTGCACTTATATTGTCCAATAAGATTATAGTAAAACGCTGGTAATGATAGGGCCGCGGACTGACAGGGCGACTCCAGCCCTTGTCTACTGTCTCTTACAACAAACACCAAAAAGGAAACTCCCAGCTCCGAATAGACGGCTTCATTCATGAGATGCAAATGCTTCTTCTTGCCTAGAGAATGCCATCTGCCACACCTGCAGCCTCATGCCAGGGAGACACGACTACAATTACCAGGCTGTATGGGGATGGTGACTTCCTGGAATAGCTTCTCTATGTCATTAACTGCAGAAACCCATGACTGGGATGAGCGAAGGAAAATACATGGAGTTGTGCAACCGAGTATTGTTACACGTCTGTGTGTGTGATGCTGCTTGTGGTGCGTTTATGGCAGCGCCATGTTTATTACTTATGTCCGTGCCAAATCTATATGCAGTAGATATCCTCAGGGTGTGAGGAAAGAAGAAAAAGACTGCTAAATACGGGCGCTACTCCACGTCCGTTCTTGGTTGGTAAATGAACTGAGATAAACTCAGATTTGGATGCAAAAAGGAAGACTTTATTGGCCCAAAATAAAACAAAAATATCAAAAAGCAAAAACAAAAGTAGCAAGGTAGTAGCAGACAACGCGTTTCGAGGGGCGGGATCCCCTCTTCATCAGGTCATGTGGTCTGGTATGTCCAATAAGCTGCTTATATATGCGCAGAAAGACCGCGAAAGTTCAAACATGTTTATAAAACAAACACAAATTTCATTGTAATTGTAGCATACTAGTGTTTTGAAAATATATATACTAGTGTGCGGAAAACATATATATACACTAGTGTGTGGAAAATATATATATATAATAGTGTGTGGAAAATATATATATACTAGTGTGTGAAAAATATATATACTAGTGTGCGGAAAATATATATACTAGTGTGCGGAAAACATATATATACACACTAGTGTGTGGAAAATATATATATATATATATATATATATATATATATATATATATATATACACACACTAGTGTGCGGAAAACATATATACACTAGTGTGCGGAAAATATATATACTAGTGTTCTGAAAACATATATATATACACACACTAGTTTGCGGAAAACACACATATATATATATATATACACACACACACACACACACACACACACACACACTAGTGTGCGGAAAACATATATATACTAATGTGCGGAAAACATATTTATATACTAGTGTGCTGAAAACATATAAATATATATATATACACACACACACTAATGTGCGGAAAACATATATATACTAGTGTGCTTAAAACATATATACTAGTGTGCTTAAAACATATATACTAGTGTGCTGAAAACATATATACTAGTGTGCTGAAAACATATATACTAGTGTGCTTAAAACATATATACTAGTGTGCTGAAAACATACGGTATATACTAGTGTGCTGAAAACATATATACTAGTGTGCTGAAAACATATATACTAGTGTGCTGAAAACATATATACTAGTGTGCTGAAAACATATATACTAGTGTGCTTAAAACATATATACTAGTGTGCTGAAAACATATATACTAGTGTGCTGAAAACATATATACTAGTGTGCTGAAAACATATATACTAGTGTGCTGAAAACATATATACTAGTGTGCTGAAAACATATATACATTGTGGTATGAGATGTATTACTATTCCGGTGTTAGTATCTGAATGATCAGTGCCGTGCGTGTGGTCCTATACAGCCCGGACCGCAGGCAGATGCTACGGGATTTCCATAGCTATGATTGACATCTATACGCAGGGAATTTAGGGAACTTAAAAGGGGTATTCCACTGCCCCAGCATGGCAGCCGCCACACCCACTTCCATAGACTTGCATTGAGATGGCGTGGCATGACATCAGGAGGGGCATGGCCATGACGTCCCAACCCCCTCAGCCCACACCCAGCGTTCGGAACAAAATGTTCCAAACGCTGGGGCAGTGGAGTACCCCTTTCAAGGGGTACTCCGGTAGAAAACATTTAGGAGGAGATTTAATCAAAACATGTTCAGAGGAAAAGTTGCTGGGTTGCCCATAGCAACCAATCAGATCGCATCTTTCATTTTTTGACAAGGCCTCAGCAAAATGAAAGAAGCGATCTGATTGGTTGCTATGGGCAACTCAGCAACTTTTCCTCTGGACAGGTTGTGATAAATCTCCCCCTTATTTATTTATTTTTTTTAAATCAACTGATGCCAGAAAGTTAAACAGATTTGTAAATGACTTCTATTAAAAAATCTTTACCCTTCCAGTACTTTTTAGCAGCTGTATGCTACAGAATTTCTTTTTTGTCTTATCCACAGTTCTCTCTGCTGACACCTGATGCCTGTATCAGGAACTGTCCAGAGCAGGAGAAAATCCTCATAGCAAATCTATGCTGCTCTGGACAGTCCCTGACACGGACAGAGGTGTCAACAGAGAGCACTGTGGACAAGACAAAAAAGAAATTCAAAAAGAAAAGAATTTCCTATGTAGCATACAGCCACTAATAAGTACTGGAAGGATAATTTTTTTTTTTTTTTTATAGAAGTCATTTACAAATCTGTTTATCTTTCTGGCACCAGTTCATTTAAAAAAACTAAAATTACCCCTTTAAGTTCCCTAATTTGTGAGGTACAGCCTTCATGGATAGGACTTGTTTTTCTAGCACATCCCCCAGATCGATGACATTGGGATCTAGGGGTTTTGGAAGCAAAGTCAACACCTTGAACTCTGCCATGTTCATCATTCCCAAACTATTTTTGCAGCGTGGCCGGGCATTATCCTGCCAAAAAAAAGGCCTCTGCCATTAGGGAATCCCGCAGCCATGAAGTGTGTGTCAGACACCATGCCAGAAACCAGAGACCCTATAAAGTTAACAGGGTCCATTAAAGTGCTATTCACGTCCACCATACAGAACAATGCAAAAATCCAAGTGCAAACCCAGCCTTAGGGTGTTTTAATGTGTAGCGCATACAGTGCATGTGCAATCATTTATTTATATTGACTTATTATTGTCGTATGAGTGAACTTGGCAGAAAATCCGCCTCATAAACTGTATGGGATTTCATTTTTGCAACAGCCTGAAAGCCAGAGGTTGGGAAACGTGGCCTTCGGTGGACAAAAACCTCTGCATGACAGTAAGGGAACAGCTGTTTCACGGTGGGGTGTTTCCCAGTTTGGCGGAACCCTTTTCTGAATCTAGTAAATGAACAAAAGTTAAGCCTTAGAGGGACAATGGAATTTCCATATCATTGGCTCCACTGATGTAATAGGTCAGGTCACCAAGGAGTTAAATCATCATTTAGACATCGCCTCTACAGAAGAAGCCAAACCAGATATGGGCAAATCTGAAGTTTTGGGAATAGTTTAGGGCGATTTGTTCAATATTGGTTAGGGCAGGGCTAAAACAAATTCAAGGTCGCCATGGCAACTGAGAATTTAGTCTTAGCGCTAGAGATGAGCGAATTTACAGTAAATTCGATTCGTCACGAACTTCTCGGCTCGGCAGTTGATGACTTATCCTGCATAAATTAGTTCAGCTTTCAGGTGCCCCGTGGGCTGGAAAAGGTGGATACATTCCTAGGAGACTCTTTCCTAGGACTGTATCCTCCTTTTCCAGCCCACCGGAGCACCGGAAAGCTGAACTAATTTATGCAAGATAAGTCATCAACTGCCGAGCCGAGAAGTTCGTGACGAATTGAATTTACTGTAAATTCGCTCATCTCTACTTAGCGCCTATTTTTTTGTCAGCCTTTTCCATTAACCCCTTTCCAACCATGTTATACATTTAAGTCATGAGTCGGGGGAGGAAGTTTGAGGTGCGCCTGGGAGCCGGGCCTGTGTCCTACTAGGCAAGTATCGGTAATGATGGACATCAGAGACTGGTGGTCTAATCAGGACCCCCCATGATTATGATTCCAATTGGTTCTCAGGCCACCAGGAGGTCTGTGCTAGGCCTCAGTTCAGACCGGGAGTCAGCAATGGTAAAGCTAGACTCTGCTAGACTGTAGTCATAGGACGCAGATCTAAGATATCAATGCAATGGTTATGCCAGTGTTTTCCAACCAGGGTGCCTCCAGCTGTTGCAAAACTACAACTCCCAACATGCCCGGACAGCCGTTGGCTGTCCGGGCATGTTGGGAGTTGTAGTTCTGAAATAGCTGGAGGCACCCTGGTTGGGAAACATTGGCTTATGCACTTCATTAATATAAGAAAATCTAACAAAGTGTGAAAAAAAAAAAAAAAATGGAATAAAAAGTGATTAATAAGTCAATACTATGCAAAAGTGGAATTGGCATTTTATTTTTATCTATTTATTTTTTTATTTTTTTTGCTGGCTCCTAGACTCAAAACAAATTTGTCAAGCCCTGGGTTACGGCCCCTAACCCTAAACTAGGATTATTATAGATGATATGGAATAGGACCCTAGCCCTAATCCTAACACGAAATTAGGGATAGAGTTAAGACCTTAAAGGGCTACTCCACCCCTAGACATCTTATCTCCTATCCAAAGGATCGGGGATAAGATGTCTGATCGCGGGGATCCTCCCTGATGCACCCGGCATTTATTTAGAGCTTCGGGCGCCGGAGGCTGGTCACGCCCCTCATGACATCACAGCCATGCCCCCTCAATGAGAGACCATCACACCCCTCCCATAGACTTGCATTGAGGGGGCATGGCCGTGATGATGTCAGGAGTATGCCATGATTAAGGGTCCAGTTTGATCCGAAACGCGTTGGCTATTGTTTCTGTGTATATTCATGTGATCCGCAATTAATAGTTCCTGTTTTATCCTACTTACTGCACTGGACATCTCTTCTTGTCGTGACGTCACGAGCCTCCGCCCCGTATCACTAGTCATCCGCCACGGAGCAAAGTTCGCTTCGTGCATCGGATGTCTGGGATGCCGTAGCAGAGATCGCGGGGGTCCCCAGCGGCGGGACCCCCAACATCAGACATCTTATCCCCAATCCTTTGGGCGGAGTACCCCTTTAACCCTAGTTTAAGGTTAGTCTGTCTGGGCTAGAGATGAGCGAACTTACAGTAAATTCGATTCGTCACGAACTTCTCGGCTCAGCAGTTGATGACTTTTCCTGCATGAATTAGTTCAGCTTTCAGGTGATCCCGTGGGCTGGAAAAGGTGGATACAGTCCTAGGAGATTCTTTCCTAGGACTGTATCCACCTTTTCCAGCCCACCGGAGCACCTGAAAGCTGAACTACTTTATGCAGGAAAAGTCAGCAACCGCCGAGCCGAGAAGTTCGTGACGAATCGAATTTACTGTAAGTTCGCTCATCTCTAGTCTGGGCATTAAATAGCTTTGATACAGTTGGATACAGTCCTAGAAGACCTCAGAGTGTCATACATGAGGACAATTTGGACACTTTTAGACCTGAATTTATTTTAAACTTGAAACAAATTTCGAGATATTTGCTTATCTTCATATTTTATGTCAAACCTTTAATCCAGTCTTCTACTATCGTGGCCCCCCCAAAAAAAAAAAAAAAAAAAAAAATTGGCGATACGCATACGATACCCTATCATGGATGGTCACATGGGTACATCTACTTTACACATGGGACTCGTTCTTGGTCTGATGATTTGACAGACGGATTGTGGAGGGTGTATACTGCTGTCTGTACAATACAGGCTGGAATAGGAGATGACGGGAGGAATGATGACATCACTGGGCAGTGATTATAGTGGTTACATAATAAAGCGGATTAGGCTGGGCTCACACCACATTTTTGCAGTACAGTTCCCGAATATATTTTCAATGTGAAAACCGTACGGAACCGTATTAAAAACCGTACGCATTGACTCTCCATTGAAAACCGTATGCCAAAAGATGCATCCGGTTGTGTCTGTTTGGCATCCTGTACGGTTTTGTAATTTTTTTCCCGTACCCAAAACGGTAGCCTACCACGGTTCTTAGTGCAGTTGAAAAACCGTATCCGTTTTTTTTAATTTTTAGCATGGGAGTCAATGGGAACCGTACTGAACCGTATGTGTGTACGGTTCCATCCAGTTTGCACCATACAGTTTTTGACTTTGCACAGTTTTTTTCTTGGAATTTCAATCAAACAAGTGAAACTTCATAATGGAATGAAAAGTTAAAAACGTATACCTTTTTTTTTTTTTTTTTTTTTTAAATGGATGCAGCCGGACATCATTTTTCAAAACGTATACGGAATAAAATTTGTACACTTGTTTTATATGTTTTAGATAATTTAGGCTGGGTTCACATCACATTTTTGCAGTACAGTTCCTATATCAGGTTTTTGATTTAAAAAAAAAATAAAAATACGGATTCCTCAAAACTGTACTAAACTGTATCAAAACGTGTGTACAAGTTTTAATCCGTATACGGTTTGAAAAATTATGTCTGGTTGCATCCGTTTTTTTAAGGAAAAAAATACGTATACATTTTTAACTTTTCATTCCATTAAGAATAAAGTTTCACTTGTTTGATTGAAATTCCAAGAAAAAAAAAACTGTCCAAAGTCGAAAACCTTATGGTGAAAACTAGAGATGAGCGAACTAACCGTGTGGAACCGAACGCACATACAGTTTTGACCCCATTGTTAAAAAAAAATGTATACGTTTCAATAGGATTTTTCACCTGGACCAAAAACCGTGGTAGACTACGGTTTTGGGTACGGGACAAAACCGTACAGGAGGCAAAACGGACAGAAACTGATGCATCTTTTGGCATATGGCTTTCAATGGAGAGTCAATGCATACGGTTTTCTATACGGTTCCGTGAGGTTTTCACATTGAAAGCGTATACGGGAACTGTATTGCAAAAACGTGGTGTGAATGCCGCCTACAGCACGCCCCATGTAAACACAGTTTCGGACTAATTTTATTGCTGTTTGTGTTACAGCAGACTGCTGGGTTATATGCTATAAAAGATGTAATACGGTAGCCGACTATTAATTGCCTTATGCGTATGATGGGTGTACAGTTCTTACCGCGACGGGTACAGCCATGGAAATGTTCTGAGCCCTGAATAGTGAGGAGGCAGGGAGCAAACACTGACAAGCCCTAAGAAATGGGATAACAATGGTCTGATAATATTAAAAAAAAAAAAAAATTATATATATATATATA
The DNA here is from genome assembly GCF_029499605.1 of Hyla sarda. Taxonomy (NCBI): domain Eukaryota; kingdom Metazoa; phylum Chordata; class Amphibia; order Anura; family Hylidae; genus Hyla; species Hyla sarda. The sequence continues at coordinate 106,761,208 of NC_079198.1, read as the reverse complement.
TATATATATATATATATATATATATATATATATACATATACACACACACATACACACAGTGGTCCCTCAAGTTACAATATTAATTGGTTCCAGGACGGCCATTGTATGTTGAAACCATTGTATGTTGAGACCAGAACTCTATGGAAACCTGGTAATTGGTTATAAAGCCACCAAAATGTCATCCAAAAATAGGAAAAAGTGAGAATTAAAGAAAAATAAGTAGATAACTAATGCAGATAAAGCAAATCCTTACATATAAAAGTAAGAAAGATCTGCTGGGAGCTGTAATCACTGTCTGTGTAAGTGTTTCCCAAGCATGGAGCCCCCAGCTGTTGCAAAACTACAACTCCCAGCATACCCGGACAGCCGAAGGCTGTCCGGGCATGCTGGGAGTTGTAGTTTTGCAACAGCTGGGGGCACGCTGCTTGGGAAACACTGGTCTATGTAGAGGACAGGAGCTTCTTCAGGGTCCTGTACAGAACACACAATGTCCTAAAAAAGTAACATGGAGTCGCTCTTACCTGGTGTCCAGAGGAGCAGGTAACCCTGGTACAGGTAAAGTGTACAGAACATGTAATACCTCCCTGTACTGTAGGGGGCGCTACTAGACATCAGTCAGTGCATACACTTCAGTAATACAGGTGTTTTACCAGTGATTGACCATTCTGATTGGTAGGTTCTTCCAGCCATTGACACCTTTCACAGATCTGGACTGTCCGTAGCATTGTATGTTGAGTCTGGTTTCAACTTACAATGGTTCAGAAAAGACCATTGTATGTTGAAACTATTGTATGTTGAGGCCATTGTAAGTTGAGGGATCACTGTATATATATATATATATATATATATATATATATATATATATATGGAGAAATCCTACTTTTTACAGTCCCCTGGTCAACCGCCACTAGCGACGATGTGTCCATACGTCATGTGACCAATGTATCCAATCACAAGCTGCAGCAGCGACCACCGCTATCGTCAGTAAATGGCTGGATCGGTCACATGTCATCATGCCACACGCCCAATGAACAGAGACCCGCGAGGGACCAGGCGCAGAATGGGATTGATAAAGGGACATTACTTCTTTTGTTATTTTAGACCAATGGTCTCCAAACTGTGGACCACTAGATGCTGCAAAATTACAACTCCCAGCATGCCCAGGCAGCTTTTAGAGTCATCGTCTTGAAACAGCTGGAGGCAGACTGGTAAGGAAACACTGGACTAGGGGATCATCACCAATGATGAACTAAATAAAGTAGCAGAGTCCCCATTGTTGTGCAGTACATCTGCTTGTGGCTAAGGCCCCTTTCACACTTACAGGTATCATCCTGCTTTTCTTACTGCCGTTACTTTACAATAAAGGATGAAAAAAACTGCAATAACTGGTAATAACGGATGATAACTGATGACTATCATTCGTTATTTTTAATGTTTTTTTTTTTTCATAAAAAAACCTGATGTTGTTCATCCGTTATCATCCGGGTTTTTCTTTATCAGGTTTTTAACCCCCTTTTTCTAAAAAAACGGACAATAACTTATAGCAGATTTTTTTTTATTTTTTTTTATTTTTATTTTTTTAACATTCAGTTCCCATAGACTCAAAATTTTAATTTTAACGGACGTTTTTTCACCATTATTTACCGGACCAAAAATTTGTGAATGCACAGTCTTGTGCCAGCAAAAATAACTGACATTAGTAAAAACCAGTGCTGTGGAGTCGGAGTCGGACTAAATTTTGGGTACCTGGAGTCGGCAAACAATGCACCGACTCCTACTAAATTTAGATTGGAATAAAAAAAATTATAAAAAAAGCAATTTTAAATGTCCCAATTCACAAAAAGTTATAATTAATGACTTCTCTACTGTAAGAATAAAGACCAATGCACGCAGTGCCTCACGTAACCGCAAAACGAACACGTTAAGTGACCGTGAAGAAGCTTGTCATGTGCTTCACGATATGGCACGTAACGCACAATTAGGAGCGGCAATACTTATACTTTCCATAGTGTTGTGTTTTGCTGTTACAGGGAACCCGTGGGTAACCTAGCCTCTCACTGATAAGGGATTAAGTAAATATGTTTTTTTGCAGGACTAGAGACAATTGTCTAAGTGAAGGGAATGGAGGGTCATTAGTTCAAGACTGAAGCTGTAAACGATTGGAAAAACTGCTGCCATTCAGCTAAGGCTATAAAAACTTGTAAACTCCAATTGTTAGCTTAAACTTTAAACATGACTATGGGATTCTACTAGGGAAATCATGTTTTATAATAAATGCCCCCTTCCTGGATCCTCCCACTATCTTCAGCAGCAGATCAGCACACAAAAAGGAGAAGGCAGCAGCTTCTGCCCAACTACCTCTCTCTGCTAGAAGAGCTTAGAAGAACTGGAACAGCTTCTTGGATTCAACTGTGTTTATAAATACATTCGCATATTAATACAGAGGAGTCGGAAGTACAAAAAACGGAACATTTATCTACTGCAAAAGTATGTTCAAAAAAATCCCATTGACGTGAATGGGATATTTTGACGTCAGTTTTCAGGACTTTTTGCCGGGAGTAATAACGGAGGATTTTTTCAGTATGATACCTGTAGTGTGAAAGGGGCCTAACACTGGTAATGCACCTCAGTCCCATTCACTGACACAAAGCAGAGATCCACAGATCCTAGATGTCCTCCCATGACTGACCTAACAAGTCCTATAAGGGAAACTGCATATGACATATGAAACCGTATAACAGAAATGTGGATATGAACTCTATGGCTTGGGTCAGTGTTTCCCAATCAGGAGGCCTCCAGCTGTTGCAAAACTACAACCCCCAGCATGCTGGGAGTTGTAGTTTTGCAACAGCTGGAGGCACCCTGGTTGGGAAACACTGGCTTGGGTAATAACAAAATAAGCTTCAATGCCCTTCTTTATAATGGGGCTGAAAAATAAGTGTCTGAAAATAACAAGAAGCACAAGACTTCCAAGAAGAAACCTTAAGGCTGGGAGCGTGACGGACGGGTCCGATTGGGGATCGGCACGATGACATCTTCTGACTGTTTGCAAAACACTAAAGGGATTATTATCATCTAGGAAGCCTGCAAAATAAATTGTCATAGGACACATCACTATACAGAAGATTAGGAATTATTATTAGGCCTGGTTCACATCGGGGTTAGAGATGAGCGAACTTACAGTAAATTCGATTCGTCACGAACTTCTCGGCTCGGCAGTTGATGGCTTTTCCTGCATAAATTAGTTCAGCTTTCCGGTGCTCCGGTGGGGTGGAAAAGGTGGATACAGTCCTAGGAGACTCTTTCCTTGGACTGTATCCACCTTTTCCAGCCCACCGGAGCACTGGAAAGCTGAACTCATTTATGCAAGATAAGTCATCAACTGCCGAGCCGAGAAGTTCGTGACGAATCGAATTTACTGTAAGTTCGCTCATCTCTAAATCGGGGTCAGAGGCTTCGTTTGGGGCCAGAAAACTGATTCCGAGGATACGTTACACATCAGACACTGACAGATCCCACTGACGTAAAAGGGAACTTCAGCATTTTCAAACTTATCCCCTATTCAAGGTACAGGGGACAATGACTACTACTACTACTACTACTACTACTACTACTACTACTACTACTACTAATAATAATAATAATAATAAAAATAATAATTAGTGTCAGGGGGCGCCCGAATCTCCATGTGCAGGGGTCGACACACCCCCTTCATGCTCTGTCTATGGGATTACCAAAGATACACAAGTACCACGCTCATTTATCTTCGGTGCCCCCATAAAAAAAACGCATGGAGGTTTCCAGGTGCCATTTCGGCGCTAGGACTGCTTGGAAATGCACCGCCTCATAGACGGCAATGCATTGTCCGCAGAAAGACTAGACATGTCTATTCTTTCTGCGGACACCGGAATTTGAATTTCCATGCCAGATGTTTCCAGCGCGGAAATTCTGCTATGCGAACAGTGCAGCAGAGTCCCATTGAAATCAATGGGACTCGGCTGCAGCGGAATCTCAGTGTGGAATTCCGCACAGGAATATTATTGCGTAAACATAAAAAAGTTAGTGGGGTTACTGCTTACAACCTGTTTTTTTTCGCTCGCTCAGGTCCCGTTCACACTGATTCTGCCTGCAGGGGGAGCTGACGAAATACATCAGCATTAGGACAACGCAGACATGCGCCACCTTCATAGACGGCAGCGCAGTCCAGGCGGAACATGTTCATTCTTTTGGCAAGTCCTGAATATTGTAATTCTGCAGAGGTGGACGGTGCAGCGGAATCCCATTAAAAACTTTGCAGAATTTTCCGTGCGGAAATTGAGCAGTGTGGATGGGCCCCATAATCTGCGATGGAACGCCGACCCAGAAGTGAACACAACCTTGCAGGTGTACCGCATGATACGTTCAATGTTCTGCAGCCATTTGCAGCAAGGCTGTTAGTCCTGATCCCCCTGTTTCAGGAACGTAATGCAAGTAGTTTATACTTATACAGGTAATGCACTAGACCAGGCATGCTGGGAGTTGTAGTTTTGCAACAGCTGGGGACACACTCTTTGGGGGGGGGGGGGGGGAGGGGGGTAACCTCCACTAGACAAAGAGAGAAAATGTATCATTCAGATTTACTGGGCAAAAAGATTCACTACAGGATTAAATAAAATGCTATAAATGTATCTATTCCAATCTATTCATTTGCTACTAAAGTGTTTCCAAACGTTGTGCCTCCAGCTGTTGCAAAACTATAACTCCCAGCATGCCTGGACAGCTTGTAGGTTTGCATCAACCGGAGAATAAAATGACATAAATGTATCTATTCCAATCCATTCATTCTCTACTAAAGTGTTTCCCAACCGGCGTGCCTCCAGCTGTTGCAAAACTACAACTCCCAGCATGTCGGACAGCCGTTGGCTGTCTGGGCATGCTGAGAGTTGTAGTTTTGCATCAACAGGAGAATAAAATGCTATAAATGTATCTATTCCAATCTATTCATTAGCTGCTAAAGTGTTTCTCAACCGACGTGCCTCCAGCTGTTGCAAAACTACAACTCCCAGCATGTCGGACAGCCGTTGGCTGTCTGGGCATGCTGAGAGTTGTAGTTTTGCATCAACAGGAGAATAAAATGCTATAAATGTATCTATTCCAATCTATTCATTAGCTGCTAAAGTGTTTCTCAACCGACGTGCCTCCAGCTGTTGCAAAACTACAACTCCCAGCATGCCCGGACAGCCGTTGGCTGTCTGGGCATGCTGAGAGTTGTAGTTTTGCATCAACAGGAGAATAAAATGCTATAAATGTATCTATTCCAATCTATTCATTAGCTGCTAAAGTGTTTCTCAACCGACGTGCCTCCAGCTGTTGCAAAACTACAACTCCCAGCATGCCCGGACAGCCGTTGGCTGTCCGGGCATGCTGGGAGTTGTAGTTATGCATCCACCAGAGACACTGTTGTATTGGCAAGACACCAGTGACACCCCATCCTAAATCTGACCCCTCCCCAGCCCTCCCTTTGTTTTCTGATCAGAAAACCTGTAAAATGTGCTACGGCCCCTAATATCAGCCGCGTGCGCCGGAGGATCCGTGCAAACAATGCAAGAAGAACCCGGCACAAAAGGCCAAAACAACGCGGCGACTTTAACCTCTTCATCACCAGAGCGATTCCTAATTGCGACGGCACAACTAGATAATAGATCCGTCAGGATCCAGAGGTGATGCCTTTTTTTTTTATGCTCCCCCCCCCCCCCCCAAATAACTAGTAAAATGTAATGTCACCGACGTCTATAAAAAAAAAAAGCCTGCGTCATCACACCCACCATTACGGCATTTTACGGCACTTTATACCGTCTGAGCGCTCCTGCGTGAATAATACTTGGAAGGGAATCAAGCCGGTTAGGTTTAGTCCCTGCCCAGACTCTATGAAGCTGCACACACCTACTATACATACGCTCCCCATTGTCCAACATCCAGTCAACACCTAAAAAAAAAAAAATCTCCATTACTCAACGTACAGCGGCGACTGGCGATGAATTCACCCTGAATAGCGCCGTGACATCATATAAGGACCAATAACGTAAAATACACCCACTGGCCACTTTATTAGGTACACCCGTTCAGTTGCTTGTTAACAGAAATAGCTCAGATCGGCCAATCACACGGCAGCAGCTGAATGCATTTAGGCAAGTCGACGCGGTCAAGACAACTTGCTGAAGTTCGGGAAGAAAGGGGATTAAGTGACTTTGAACGTGGCATGGTTGTTGGAGCCAGACGGGCTGGTTTGAGTAGCTCAAAAACTGCTGATCTACTGGGATTTCCAGGCACGGCCATCTCTAGGGTTTAAGAATGGTCAGGAAAAGAGAAAATATCCAGCCAGCGGCCATTGTGTGGATGAAAATTCCAGAAGAATAGGCAGACTGGTTTGTGACGACATGAAAGGCAACAGTAACTTAAAAAAAAAAAAAAAAAAAAAATCAACATACACCACAGGTCTGCAGAATAGGATCTATAAATGCACAACACGATCAACCTTGAAGCAGATGGGCTACAGCAGCAGAAGACCACACCGGGTGTCACTCCTGTCAGCTAAGAACAAGAAGCTGAGGCAACAATTCACACAGGCACCAAAACTGGACAACGAAAGACTGGAAGAACATTGTCAGGTCTGATGAGTCTCTATTCTAGCTGTGACATTCAGATCACAGGGTCAGAATTTGGTGTAAACAACATGAACACATGGATCCATCCTGCCTTGTATCAGCGGTTTAGGCTGGTGGTGTAATGATGTGGTGGACATTTTCTTGGCATACTTTGGGCCCCTTAGTACCAATTTAGGATGTTATAAACACAACAGCCTATTACTGCTGACCATGTCCATCCCTTTATGACCACAGTGGCCCCATCTTCTGATACTTCCAGCAGGATAATCCACCAAGGTCACCAGATCTCATCCAATAGATCACCGGTGGGATGTGGTGGAACCGAATGTCATCATGTCTATATGGAGGAACTGTGTGATGTCATCATGTCCATATGGAGGAACTGTGTGATGTCATCATGTCTATATGGAGGAACTGTGTGATGTCGTCATGTCTATATGGAGGAACTGTGTGATGTCATCATGTCCATATGGAGGAACTGTGTGATGTCATCGTGTCCATAGGGAGGAACTGTGTGATGTCATCGTGTCCATAGGGAGGAACTGTGTGATGTCATCATGTCCATAGGAAGGAACTGTGTGATGTCATCATGTCCATAGGAAGGAACTGTGTGATGTCATCATGTCCATAGGAAGGAACTGTGTGATGTCATCATGTCTATATGGAGGAACTGTGTGATGTCATCATGTCCATAGGAAGGAACTGTGTGATGTCATCATGTCTATATGGAGGAACTGTGTGATGTCATCATGTCCATAGGAAGGAACTGTGTGATGTCATCATGTCTATATGGAGGAACTGTGTGATGTCATCATGTCCATAGGAAGGAACTGTGTGATGTCATCATGTCTATATGGAGGAACTGTGTGAGGTCATCATGTCCATATGGGGGAACTGTGTGATGTCATCATGTCCATATGGGGGAACTGTGTGATGTCATCATGTCCATATGGGGGAACTGTGTGGTGTCATCATGTCCATATGGAGGAACTGTGTGATGTCATCATGTCCGTATGGAGTAACTGTGTGATGTCATCATGTCCATATGGAGGAATAGTGTGATAGGACTGGGAGAAACATTTCCAGCAGAAAGTATGCCACGAAGAATGAAGACAAAAAGGGGGGGGGGGGGGGTCACACTGTGTACTAGCAAAGTACCTTATAAAATGACCAGTGAGTGTATTTATACAAGTATTATTGTGCAGAAAAATGTATTCCCTATGCAAAGAAACAGGGATATGTGTCAGATCACAGGGGGTCTGAACTCTGGGACCCCCTGTGATCTCCCGCACAGTACCAGGAACGGGGTGTGTTGACCCCTGCACAAAGCGGCGCTTACACTCCCCCTCCATTTATCTCTATAGAAGCCGGAGATACCCCAATGCTGTACCTCAGTCTCTCCCAAAGAGATACATGGAGGGGGTATGTCGGCCGCCACTTTGTGTGGGGATCAACATGCCCCCTTTCTGGAGAGAGCCAGGGTACCGTGGAGATCACGGGGGGGGGGGGGGGGTTCCAGTGATCGCCCCTGCCCCTGCAATCTGACACTTATCCCCAATTCTTTGGATAGGGAACACATTTTCCTGCATGAGAATACTTCTCTAACGGATATCAACGCAGGTCAGTGCTCCATCATGGCCGAACCAATGGACGTAGTTGCGCCACACAATTCCCTGTCTCTAAAGTGACAATAAGGGAGCGTGTTGATCCCCACACAAAGTGGCGGCCGACATACCCCCTCCATGTATCTCTTTTGGAGAGACGGAGATACAGCGTTGGGGTCTAGAGATACATGGAGGGGGAGTGTCAGCGACAATAAAGTAGCCAAGTCAGCACATAAGAATCAGGGCCCTTCCAGATTCTAAGTCAAGTTGTCATGTGACATCATTCCGCTCTTCTAAATGGCCGAGAAGAGGTCATTTCCCATATCAGGGTTATATAGTGGGGGCAACTGGATCCTCTACTTCAGGGGTGTCCAACCTGCTGGGAGTCAATGATACTTAAAGGAAGAGATGCCCAGCATTGTTAGTTCATACAACTGTACTGTTCCTCTGTTATCCCTCCTGGAAATGTATACCTTGACAATAGGGTGTTTATATGAAGATAGCCATGTCCCTACGAAGTCTAAACACTGTCACCTCTGATTAAACAGTTTTACATAAGAAAACACATCAATGGCAACACCGGGAAGTCAACTGATGGATAAATCAAACTTTTAGGAGGAATAACAGAGGAACATCACAATGAAGACCTGTAAGAAAACCATCTCAAGTATGTACCATGCATATACATCCGACAACAGCAGAACAAAGGATTCATCCCTCCCCTTCCCATAGGGAATAATACAGCATAGCCGACAAGTGAAGAGGGCAAAAGAGCAGGGTCCTCCAGCTACGCCAAACAATGACGGTGAAAAAATAAGTTAAAACTTCACTTTTACTTCATAACATTAAAACCAGAGGATATCCATGAAAATTAAAAAAGACACACGATACACCGACACGTTTCGAGCTGTGAATGGCTCTTCGTCGTAGCCACGACTAAGAGCCATTCACGGCTCGAAACACGTCGGTGATGTTCTTCCCCGAGAAACGGCCCACTGCTTGCCTGCCCTGCTCTCCACATCTGAAGTGAATTTCCAGTCCTCTATCCGGTTGTTGGTGAGCGGAGTCTTATTCCTTTCTTCTATAGCCTACAAGTGACTACATTTGGTCGACACTATTCTGGCCTATAAAGTAGACTACATATGGTGTATTGAAGCCTACAGGCACTCCGCTCTATAGGGGACCATTCCCTTATTTTAGTATTCACATAAAAGAGTAAAAGGGGGAGATTTATCAAAACCTGTACAAAGGAAAAAAATGCCCAGTTGCCCATAGCAACCAATCAGATCGCTTCTTTCATTTTGCAGAGGCCTTGTTAAAAATGAAAGGAGTGATCTGAATGGTTGCTATGGGCAACTGGTCTACTTTTTTGATAAATCTATCCCAATGTCCGGAGAGCTAATGGGTCCCCTTTAAAGGGGTACTCCGCCTCCTAGACATCTTATCCCCCATCCAAAGGATAAGGGATAAGATGTCTGATCACGGAGGATTCCCCCCCCCCCCCCATCTCGGATGGGGCACCTCAGACATCCGGTGTATGGAGCGATCTACGCTCCATGGCGGATGATAGGCGATGCGGGGCGGAGGCTTGTGACGTCACGGCCACGCCCCCTCATTGCAAGTCCATGGGAGGGGGCGTGACGGCAGTCACGCCCCCTCCCATGGACTTGCATTGAGGGGGTGTGGCCGTGACGTCACGAGCTTCCTGCGCTGTACCTGATGCTCTAAACAAACGTCGGGTGCAGCAGGGAGATCACGGGGGTCCCCAGCGGCGGGACCCCCCCTGATCAGACATCTTATCCCCTATCCTTTGGATAGGGGATAAAATGTCTAGGGGCAGAGTACCCCTTTAAGGATCTCAATAGACATAATGGTTGGCCACAGATCTCTACACTGGTCCTCCCAGGTGATCAGATTATCTGATGGGAACCAGAGGACTTGATCTAAAACCATACGAGATCATTGTTCCTGGACATAATAGGAATTATAGTTTTGAAACAGCTGGAGATCTACAGGTTGAGGAACACTGATCTGCAGTATAGAACGCTTCATATCCAATCACTATGAAGAACACATCAAATAGAGCAGTGTTTCCCAACCAGGGTGCCTCCAGATGTTGTGAAACTAGTTGTAGTTTTGCAACAGCTGGAGGCACCCTGGTTGGGAAACACTGAAATAGAGGTTGTAGTTTTGCAACAGCTGGTAGAACCAAAGGATAGAGGCCACTGGTCTAGACTAGTGTTTCCCAACCAGGGTGCCTCCAGCTGTTGCAAAACTACAACTCCCAGCATGCCTGGACAGCCAAAGGCTGTCCAGGCATGCTGGGAGTTGCAGTTTTGCAACATCTGGAGGCACCCTGGTTGGGAAACACTGGTCTAGAACCTCATTGATATAAACCAGTGGTCTCCATACTGTGGACCTCCAGATGTTGCAAAGCTAAAATTTCCAGCATACTCGGACTGAGAGAGAAAGAGGATGGAGACAACTGGTCTAGAACCACCCTGGAGAAGTTAACCTATTCCCCACTGGTGAGCGGACCTTGTCAAATCCTCATCCCACATCTTCCCTCTCCTCTTCTTGTTTGGCGCAGTGTTCTGGACAGCCAACACTTGTCCGGGAGTGCAGGGAGTTGTAGTTTTGAAACATCTGGAGGTGCGCAGTTTGGAGACCACCTATATAAACCAAGACTACGAACGTGGAGGTCATCATGGTCAGAAGCCTCAGCACTCAAGCCCGGCCACCATAAATAACAATAAAGATCTATTGAAGACGTCTCGCCATACAAATGCTTTCGATTCCAAAGATGCTAAGGCCACATCTCGCCCCCAGACGCCTTGATAATCCTAGAGGAGATTATGGACGTTTCGGCGCGTTGCAGGCCAGACCGCTAGGACTGGTCAGGAGATGCGTGCGGGGGGTTCTATAGACGGCACTACGTAAGGTCAGGCTCCAGTAGCATTAACATTTCAGAAGTCATCATTCATCGGTTCCTGGAATCCCTCCAGTCCTGCCGGATAATTCAATCTGGATGTAGAAATGACCTCAGTTTCCACTTTGTTGGGAAAAAAAAAAATAATAATCTAGGTCGGGATCCACTGTTCCAAACCAAGTCCATATGTGTAAGCTCGGCCTGTACTCCTGCTGAGAAGCATTCAATCATATAGTCCAGTGGTCCCCAAACGGTGGCCCTCCAGAGGTTGCAAAACTACAACTTCCATTGACTAGATCAGTGGTCTCCAAATTGTGACCCTCCCAAATATTGCCAAACTTCCACTCCCAGTATGCCCGGACAACCTATAACATGGGCTGCCATACTGAAGACTGTCCAGATATGCTGGGAGTTGTAGTTTTGCAACAGCTGGAGGGCCCATAGGTTAAGGAACCTAGCACCAGAGGTATTCCACAAGATCTCAAAGCTTCTAGAAAAGTTGGGTGACCTCCAGTTACGGTGATCCCCAAAGAGTTGTCATCCTGCTTTCTTCTGCATAGAACAAGTCCAAAATGGACAAGAGTCATCAACGACAGCCTTAGTCATCGCAACCCAACTTTCTCAGGAATGGAAACGGTATGGTAGCGCAGGTTATAGATTGTCTGGACATGCTGGGAGTTGACGTTTTGCGACATTTGGTAGGACCAGAGTTTGGAGACCACTGATATAGTCAATAAAACAAACCTACAACTTGAGACAACCGTGTCCTCTAAATCTGTTCGGCAACAGTTTCCATTCCTGGGAAAGTTGGGTTGCAATGACTAAGGCGGTCATGGATGAATCTTGTCTATTTAGGACTTGCTCTATGCAGAAGAAAGCTGGGTGAAAACTCCTTGAGGATCACCAGAACTGGAGGTCACCCAACTTTTCTAGAAGCTTTGAGGTCTTGTGGAATACCTCTGGTGCTAGGTTCCTTAACCTATGGGCCCTCCAGCTGTTGCAAAACTACAACTCCCAGCATATCTGGACAGTCTTCAGTATGGTAGCCCATGTGTAAGGTTCTCCGGCCATGCTGGGAGTTGATGTTTTGCGACATTTGGTAGGACCAGAGTTTGGAGACCACTGATCTAGTCAACGAAGCAAACCTATAACTTGAGACAACCGTGTCCTCTAAATCTGGTCGGCAACCGTTTCCATTCCTGGGAAAGTTGGGTTACGATGACTAAGGCTCGTTGATGACTTGTCTATTTGTTCTATGCAGAAGAAAGCAGGATGACAACTCCTTGAGGATCACCGGAACTGGAGGTCACCCAACTTTTCTAGAAGCTTTGAGATCTTGTGGAATACCTCTGGTGCTAGAATCCTTAAAGGGGTACTCCGGTACATTTTTTCTTTCTATATTTATTTATTTTTTTTTTTAAATCAACTGGTGCCAGAAAGTTAAACAAATTTGTAAATGACTTCTATTAAAAAATAATAATAATCATTACCCTTCCAGTACTTATTAGTGGCTGTATGCTACAGAGGAAATTCTTTTCTTTTTGAATTTCTTTTTTGTCTTGTCCACAGTGCTCTCTGCTGACACCTGATGCCCGTATCAGGAACTGTCCAGAGCATGAGAAAATCCCAGAGGTGTCAGCAGAGAGCACTGTGGACAAGACAAAAAAGAAATTCAAAAAGAAAAGAATTTCCTCTGTAGTATACAGCTGCTAAAAAGTACTGGAAGGGTAAAGATTTTTTTAATAGAAGTAATTTACAAATCTGTTTAACTTTCTTGCACCAGTTCATTAAAAAATAAATAAATAAAATTAAAATAAAGTTTTCCTCCGGAGTACCCCTTTAACCTATGGGCCCTCCAGCTGTTGCAAACCTCCGGGCCCCATAGCAGCAGCTACAGCTATTGTGAGATCAGGATTGAAGGGTACATTGACAGGTTGCAGATTTGTTGCGGATGTTGACTACAACGTGTGAACATATCCTGAGGCCGGTGATGCACATGCATTTTTTCTGTCTCCATATAAAGTCTGCAACCCCCAGCCGAACCCCAGGACCGATGACCCCAATTGATGCCAGGTCAAATGCCAAAAAGGAGTCCGTATTAAGCTGGTGTTGGGTCCTCGTATCTCAGCTCCCCGCTCCTCTGCTTGGTATAGAGCAGGGTTTCCCAAACATTGTGCTTCTAGCTGTTGCAAAACTACAACTTCCAGCATGCCCGGACAGCCGAAGGCATGCTGGGAGTTGTAGTTTTGCAAGAGTTAGAAGCACCCTGGTTAGGAAATATTGGAGCGGGAACAGGATGCTGGGGATGACTCAAGTCACGCTGGAATTTAGGATTTAGAATGAAGTTGGTTTAGGCAAAAGTAAAAAAAAAAAATGATCTATTTATATAAATCTCAAATGCACAGAAAGTTATCTATAGGAAAGACATATGTGAGAGAGAGAATATATATGCAGTGTATACAGTAGGTCTGGTATATACATGTAGTGTATACAGTAGGTCTGGTATATACATGCAGTGTATACAGTAGGTCTGATATACATGCAGTGTATACAGTAGGTCTGATATACATGCAGTGTATACAGTAGGTCTGATATATATGCAGTGTATATAGTAGGTCTGATATATATGCAGTGTATACAGTAGGTCTGGTATATATGCAGTGTATACAGTAGGTCTGGTATATATGCAGTGTATACAGTAGGTCTGGTATATACATGCAGTGTATACAGTAGGTCTGATATATATGCAGTGTATACAGTAGGTCTGATATATATGCAGTGTATACAGTAGGTCTGGTATATATGCAGTGTATACAGTAGGTCTGGTATATATATGCAGTGTATACAGTAGGTCTGATATATATGCAGTGTATACAGTAGGTCTGATATATATGCAGTGTATATAGTAGGTCTGATATATATGCAGTGTATACAGTAGGTCTGATATATATGCAGTGTATACAGTAGGTCTGATATATATGCAGTGTATACAGTAGGTCTGGTATATATGCAGTGTATACAGTAGGTCTGGTATATACATGCAGTGTATACAGTAGGTCTGATATATATGCAGTGTATACAGTAGGTCTGATATATATGCAGTGTATACAGTAGGTCTGGTATATATGCAGTGTATACAGTAGGTCTGGTATATATGCAGTGTATACAGTAGGTCTGGTATATATATGCAGTGTATACAGTAGGTCTGGTATATATATGCAGTGTATACAGTAGGTCTGATATATATGCAGTGTATACAGTAGGTCTGATATATATGCAGTGTATACAGTAGGTCTGATATATATGCAGTGTATACAGTAGGTCTGATATATATGCAGTGTATACAGTAGGTCTGATATATATGCAGTGTATACAGTAGGTCTGATATATATGCAGTGTATACAGTAGGTCTGATATATATGCAGTGTATACAGTAGGTCTGATATATATGCAGTGTATACAGTAGGTCTGGTATATATATGCAGTGTATACAGTAGGTCTGATATATATGCAGTGTATACAGTAGGTCTGATATATATGCAGTGTATACAGTAGGTCTGATATATATGCAGTGTATACAGTAGGTCTAATATATATGCAGTGTATACAGTAGGTCTATATGTGCAGTGTATACAGTAGGTCTGGTATATATGCAGTGTATACAGTAGGTCTGGTATATACATGTAGTGTATACAGTAGGTCTGGTATATATATATGCAGTGTATACAGTAGGTCTGGTATATATATGCAGTGTATACAGTAGGTCTGATATATATGCAGTGTATACAGTAGGTCTATATGTGCAGTGTATACAGTAGGTCTGGTATATATGCAGTGTATACAGTAGGTCTGGTATATATGCAGTGTATATAGTAGGTCTGGTATATATGCAGTGTATACAGTAGGTCTGGTATATATATGCAGTGTATACAGTAGGTCTGATATACGCAGTGTATACAGTAGGTCTGATATATGCAGTGTATACAGTAGGTGTATATATGCAGTGTATACAGTCCATCTACACATCTATACACACACACACACAGTATACATACAGTAGCTATATACACACACACACACACACAGTGTATACAGCCCATCTATACATTTATATACGCACACAGTATACATACAGTAGGTATATATATATGCAGTGTATACAGCCCATCTATACACACACAGTATACATACAGTAGGTGTATACATATATATATATATATATATATATATATATATATATATATATATAGTGTATACAGCCCATCTATACATTTATATACACACAGTATACATACAGTAGGTCTATATATGTGAAGTGTATACAGCCCATCTATTCATCTATATACCAGTACACTGGATAGCCTGTATGTTCTTTCTATACACATGAATGGGAGAACAGAATACAGTGATGATGAACTACAAGTACCAGCTTTTCCTCACCGAAATCGGGGGGAATCCTTGATACATTCTTCGAAATCCACGGTCATGGCTGCGGCTCCGGTGCTCAGTGCATTGCAGGCGGCAGAGGATGCGGGAGCAGCAGGATGTGCAGCAGCCGGGAGCCCGGAGGATGCACGGAGGAGGATCAGTGATACTGCATCACCACCGATCCCAACAATACAACACCAATCCACGGGGCCGCTCCGGAGACACACGGCGAGGCTGCACCGGAGAAACACAGCAATCAATGCCCGACACCGCGCTCCCTCCCCGGGATCCGAGCGTGACTCCTACTGCCGGCTACCAGCCCAGCCTGTCACCGCCAGGGAGCGTCTACAAACTCACCCGCAGCCTGTCACCGCCAGGGAGCGTCTACAAACTCACCCGCAGCCTGTCACCGCCAGGGAGCGTCTACAAACTCACCCGCAGCCTGTCACCGCCAGGGAGCGTCTACAAACTCACCCGCAGCCTGTCACCGCCAGGGAGCGTCTACAAACTCACCCGCAGCCTGTCACCGCCAGGGAGCGTCTACAAACTCACCCGCAGCCTGTCACCGCCAGGGAGCGTCTACAAACTCACCCGCAGCCTGTCACCGCCAGGGAGCGTCTACAAACTCACCCGCAGCCTGTCACCGCCAGGGAGCGTCTACAAACTCACACGCAGTCTGTCACAGCCAGGGAGCATCTACAAACTATCATACAGAATGTCAACGTCAGGGAGAGTCTACAAACTAACCTAGACTTTGCCACATACAGGGAGCGTCTACAAATTCACCTGCCCCCTGTTAAAGTCAGAGACCGTCTACAAAAACGAGGCTGAAGTTGGTTTCTTATTTGGCCAGTTTCTTAAAAATGACTATGACAAATAAGTTACTTATTCAAAATGCAGAAAAATGTATATTGTTGGCAAGGTTGGCACCTGTTTTCCTGCCAATCCACAGTTTGGGCCAGGCTGGATACGGTTGGGTATTATGGAGGGGCCCTCACTCTTTCTATTTCCACCCTTAAAGGGGTACTCCGGTGGAAAACTTTTTTTTGTTTTTAAATCAACTGGTGCCAGAACATTAAACAGATATGTAAATTACTTTATTAAAAAAAATCTTATTCCTTCCAGTACTTATTAGCCGCTGAATACTACAGAGGAAATTATTTTCTTTTTGGAACACAGAGCTCTCTGCTGACATCACGAGCACAGTGCTCTCTGCTGACATCTCTGTCCATTTTAAGCACTGACCAGAGTAGGAGAAAATCCCTATAGAAAACATATGCTGCTCTGGACAGTTTCTAAAATGGACAGAGATGTCAGCAGAGAGCACTGTGTTACAAAAAGAAAATAATTTCCTCTGGCGCATACAGCAGCTGGTAAGTACTGGAAGGATTAATATTTTTTAATAGAAGTAATTTACAAATCTGTTTAACTTTCTGGCACCAGTTGATTAAAAAAATAAATCCCACCGGAGTACCCCTTTAAGTCAGTGGCCCAACAGCATTTAACCCCTTAAATTCCTCAGTTACTTATTCAAATGCTAAAAATTTATATAGTTGGCAAGGTTGGCACCTGTTGCTTTCTTACCAATCCACAGTTTGGGCCAGGATGGATGCAGGTGGGTATTATGGAGGGGCCCTTACTCTTTCTATTTCCACCCTTAGCCCCTTAAGGACCAGGCGTTTTTCGCTCTTTCGTTTTTTCCTCCTTACCTTTAAAAAAATCATAACTCTTTCAATTTTGCACCTAAAAATCTGTATTATGGCTATTTTTTGCGCCACCAATTCTACTTTGTAATGACATCAGTCATTGTACCCAAAAATCTACGGCGAAACGGAAAAAATAAATCATTGTGCGACATTTTGTACCTTTTTGGGGCTTCCGTTTCTACGTAGTACATTTTTCGTTATAAATGACACCTTATCTTTATTCTGTAGGTCCATACGGTTAAAATGATACCCTACTTATATAGGTTTGATTTTGTCGCACTTCTGGAAAAAAATCATAAATACATGCAGGAAAATGTATACGTTTAAAATTTTCATTTTCTGAGCCCTATAACTTTTTTATTTTTCCACATACAGGGCGGTATGAGGGCTCATTTTTTTGCGCCGTGATCTGAAGTTTTTGTCGGTACCATTTTTGCATTTATCAGACTTTTTGATCGCTTTTTATTCATCTTTTCATGATATAAAAAGTGACAAAAAATACGCTATTTTGGACTTTGGAATTTTTTTGCGCGTACGCCATTGAACGTGCGGTTTAAAACATTTTTTATAATTCGGACATATCTGCACGCGGCGATACCACATGTTTATTTTTATTTACACTTTTTTTTATTCTTGGAAATGCCGGGTGATTCAAACTTTTATTAGGGGAAGGCATCATTGAAAGGGTTAATGATTTTTTTTACACTTTTCTTATGCAATATTATAGCTCCTATAGGGGGCGATAACATTGCATGTACTGATCTTTTACACTGATTGATCCATTCCTATGGAGATCAATCAGTGTTTTCGGCGATTGATTGCTCAAGCCTGGATCTCAGGCTTGAAGCATTCATTCGGCGATCGGACAGCACAGGAGAAGGTAAGAAGACCATCTCCTATGCTACAGCTGTTCGGGATGCCGCGATTATACCGCGGCGATCCCGAACAGCTCCCTGAGCCAGCCGGGCACTTTTACTTTCGTTTTTAGCCGCGCGGCTAAAGGGTTAATAGCGCGCGGCACCGCGATCAGTGCCGCGTGCTATTAGCGGCGGGTCCCGGCTTCACTAGGACGCCGGGCCCGCCGTGATATGATGCAGGGTTACCGTGTAACCCCGTGTTATATCACGTGAGCGGGACTAGGGGCATAAGTTTACGCCCTTGGTCCTTAACAGGTTAAAGTGTACCTTTCATCAAAAAAAAAACTTTTGATATATTATAGATTAATGTATGCAGAATAACTTTCCAATTGCATGTTATTAAAAATATGCTTCTATTTAATTTTCCACTTGAAAAAATGACCACTAAAGGTCTCCCTACCAGTCCTGCCACAAGCCCTTTTATAGATTTCAGACTCATGCTGGAGTCCTAAATCTCAGACTGCAGCCGGGACATAGACAAGCTCAGCACTGCTCCCTGTCTGTCAATCAGACAGGCAGGAGCCAGCACTTTGCTCACAGCACAGCAGGGCATACTCCTGACTCTGCCTTACTGCATGCCCTCATTCATTTTACTATCTGAGCTCCGATCTTTCTTCTCTCTGCACATGCAGTTGTAAACAGAGAGGAGAAGATTCAGAGCTGCCAGCTGAGCTTAACTGTGTCCCGGCTGCAGTCTGAGATTTAGGACTCCAGCATGAGTCTGAAATCTATAAAAAGGGCTTGCGGCCAGGACTGGTAGGGAGACCTCTAGTGGTCATTTCTTCAAAGTGGAAAATTAAATAGAAAGAAGCATATTTTTTAATAACATGCAATTGGAAAGTTATTCTGCATACATTAATCTATAATATATCAAAAGTTTTTTTTAATGAAAGGTACCCTTTAAGTCAGTGGCCCAAAAGCGTTTAACCTTTTAAATTCCTCAGTCACTTATTCTAAATGCATATTTTCATCCATTGTTTAATATTGTTTTTTTCAGTAAAAACACAAACAATCTACCGGGGACCTAGGGGTTCCATTGAGAACTGCTGGGGGTTCCCCGGGCTCCAACATCACAGCTGTGCAGGGGGGGGGGGAACCCTGCGTGCGCATTGCGTGTATGTGCGCACACAGAGTCCCCCTCCCCCTGCAGGGCCGTGAGTGGGTCACAGGCCGGGAGGGATTGAATGCAATGGGGATAGTGCACCGGATTGTTCCCGGCCCCCCGGATTGTTCCTGGCCGGCCTGAAATTACCCTGCCAGCCTGCCTGATGTTACCCGGCCCCCCGCAGAAGGACGGCTCAGCTTAATTAAGGTAGTGCACCCTATCCCCTCTGTCACTCCTGTCCACCCCCCTTTGTCACCCGTTACCCCCATTCAACCCTTGTTCACCTACCTGTCATCCATGTCCACCTTGTCCGCGTTTAACCTTTTAAATTCCTCAGTCACTTATTCTAAATGCATATTTTTTTCATCCATTGTTTAATATTGTTTTTTTCAGTAAAAACACAAACAATCTACCGGGGACCTAGGGGTTCCATTGAGAACTGCTGGGGGTTCCGCGGGCTCCAACGTCACAGCTGCGCAGGGGGGGGGAGGGAACCCTGCGGGCGCATTGCGCGTCTGTCCCTTTGTTACCCCTGTCCACCCCTCTGTTACCACCTTGTCACTCCTTTGTTACCCCCTTTCACCCTTGTCCACTTTCCTGTCATCCATGTCCACCTTGTCCGCCCTTGTCACCCAGGTTCACCACCCCCAAATCTACCCCCCCCCCCCCTATCACCAATGTCCAACCCCCACTATCCACCCCTCTGTCCCTTTGTCACCCCTGTCCAGGGCCGGCCTTAGGGGTGCGCCATAGCAACAGGGGCGCCGGGTGGCCGACACAGCTCGCACCAAGTATATATAATTTGTATTGCCCGACGCCCGGGATTTAGCCCTGCTTCGTGCAAGCAGCACTAAATGCCAGTGTAATGAAGAAAACTGTGCCCTGTAGTGGAATGTGACCCTCCGCACAGGGACACAGTTTTCTGCTTTGCAGGCCGCTCCCTCTCATTACATTCCCACTACCCTCCCTCAACTGTGTCCCTATGCGGAGGGTCACATTCCGCTTCAGGGCCCAGTTTTCTTCATTACACCGGAAGGCTTCACTTACCCCGACCTCCTCCACGTCTCCGGTTGGCTGGCGGCCCGAGTCTGAAGAGGGACGTCGCACATGTGACGCCCTTCCGCAGACCCGCACAGGACGTCAGTGACGTCACTCGTCAGGGCGCCGCCGGAGAGAAGAGAAGCGCAGCGCAGGTCAGGTAAGTGTGTCTATGTGTATGTGTGGTTGTCTGTGTGTGTGTGCGCATGTGTGGTTGTCTGTGTGTGTGTGTGTGTGTGAGTCGGTGGGGGGAGGGAACGACAATGCTACCGAATTTGGGGAACCTGCTACTACCTAATGTGGGGAAACTGCTTCTTCCTAATGTGGGGCTATACTGCACCTAATGTGGGGAACCTGCTTCTTCCTAATGTGGGGCTATACTGCACCTAATGTGGGGGAGTAATACTGCCAACCTAATGTGGGGGAACTATACTGCACCTAATGTGGGGAGCTATACTGCACCTAATGTGGGGAAGCTATACTGCACCTAATGTGGGGAGCTATACTGCACCTAATGTGGGGGAGCTATACTGCCAACCTAATGTGGGGGAGCTATACTGCCAACCTAATGTGGGGGAACTATACTGCACCTAATGTGGGGAATCTGCTTCTTCCTAATGTGGGGCTATACTGCACCTAATGTGGGGAGCTATACTGCACCTAATGTGGGGGAGCTATACTGCACCTAATGTGGGGGAGCTATACTGCCAACCTAATGTGGGGAGCTATACTGCACCTACTGTGGGGAACTATACTGCACCTACTGTGGGGAGCTATACTGCACCTAGTGTGGGGAACTATACTGCACCTAATGTGGGGGAGCTATACTGCACCTAATGTGGGGGAACTATACTGCACCTAATGTGGGGGAATTATACTGCACCTAATGTGGGGGAATTATACTGCACCTAATGTGGGGGAACTATACTGCATCTGATTAAGGGGGCAGGGGAATGATTAAATATTTTAAAAAAAATATTTGTTACAAAGATTTTTTTCCTCTTTGTGTATGTTTATGGGGTAAAAGGGGGGGGGCAGCGCCACAAGGTTAGCTCGCACAGGGCGCCTGAACACCTAAGGCCGGCCCTGCCCCTGTCCACCCCTCTGTTACCACCTTGTCACCCCTGTCCACCCCTCTTTAACCCCTACACCCCCATCACCCATGTACACTTCTCTACACCCCTCTGTCACCCATTATGTCCCAGTCACCCATACACTCTTCTACAACCATCTGTCATCCTGTACCCCCTGTCACCCATGTAGACTCCTCTACACACCTGTCACCCATGTACACCTTTCTGCGCCCCTCTGTTACCCCTTTACACCTATACGCCCCTGTATTCCTCCTCACTTCTAAAAGGGGAATCTGGAGGCTGATGCTGGTAAAGTGCGGAGCCTAATAGGTTTGTTTTTCAGGTTTAACGGTGAAGTATTGTGGCTGGAAGAAATTGACGGTGCGGACCAGATGGAGAAGAGAAGGAAACGACGCTGAATTTAGAAGACGTCACGTGTGAGTTGGTGTATAAAGCAGCACTGTAATCTACATACCCACAGATAAATTGATGTTGTACATTGCATTGCTTTATTTATTTTTTTTTTTTGGCTCGGCAACTTCGGTAGGGGTTCCCTGCAAAAAAAAAAAAAATTTCCGAAGGGTTACCCGAGCCAAAAAAGGTTGGGAAACACTGCAGTAGATCATTGTTAGGGAGAGTCTACAAAGTAGCAGGGAGCGTCTAACAAATGTATTCACAGATAGGTGAATCTTTAGACACCCCTATGTCCTGTCACAGCTAGAAAGCATGGTTTAAATAAGGAAAATTGCCCAGTGTGTGACATTATAGTCAGAGAGCATCTCCAAATTCACCAAATATCTGCCTCACAGCTAAAGGAGTGTCAGCAAATTGTGCCCCCTGTGACTCCAGCATTCCCGAGGGAACCACATGTCATATCAGCACAAATAACACATATAATCATAAACAGATTAATATGATTTATCCAAGGAATGGATGATGGTTCGTGGCAGGACATAACGCAGCCCATAGACTGCATGTGCCTCAATTTTGGCGCAATGCAATGGACACTATAAAAGGGGATGCACCCATATAAAATTGCAGGGCCAAGTACTGTATTGCACTAAAACAAAAGTAATCTAAACAAACAAAACAGGTAGCATTTACGTTATGGGGTGGTTGAGCGTGCCGGTCCTGCGCTATACCCGGCAGGTGGCGGCTGTTATATGCAGCTGACACCTGCTGGTAATGACGGACATCGAAGATCACTCAGATCCCTTATTTAACCATTTAGATGCCGCGGTCACTCTTGATGAAGACTTTTTAGATGCGTCACTGGTGGTGCTGTGGCCCCATCTGTGCTGTTGAGTTGTCAGGGGAGTCCGGTGTCTGCCGTGACTTGGCAATTGATGTAGTCTTCCTGCAGTCAATAGCGTACGTGCAAACAAAAATTGCTGAATTGTGGTCACATCACATCCAAGAAAAAAGAAAAAAAAAAAAAAAAAAATTGTGGGAAAAACTACAGCCCCATGCCCAAAAAAATAATGAGTCCTCACACAGCTCTGTAGGTAGAAAAATAAAAAAAGTTATAGGGGGTCAAGACATAGTGATGCAGATTTTTTTTCTTTACTTTTGTTTTTATTTTTTATTGTCAAACTGAAATATCCAAATTAGGTACCAATGAAATTGTACTGCCCCATATAATAAATATAGTAGGTCAGGTTTACAGTAAGGTGAACAAAAAAACAAAAATAAAAAATAATATAAAAAATAATTATTGCCCCCTGAAATTGTGAAATTCCATTTTTCTCTACAAATATTTTTTTTTCTCCCTCTGTAACACATGTAATGGTAAAATAAAGGTTGCCAGTAAAAAGTATAACTCATCCTATAAAACATAAGCCCTATTACAACTCAAAATAAAAAAGGAATTGGTCTTAAAAGATAAGGAAGAAAACTTCACATTTTCCATAGATCAATAGTACAAGTGAATTGAAGAAACTTTGTAATGTCAAACTTTTTCTCTCCTCCTCCTCCTGCTCAAAGATTTTCTAAAAACCAGCTCAGCTTTGTCCTGCATCTGCAAGACCAGCAATAAAAAAAAAAAAAAGTCTATGGAGGGGGAGGAGGAAGCTCCACCCACCAGCTCTAGGAGAACTGCAAATTAGACATGAAGTCTTGAGAGCAGAAATCTGCTGGAAATACCATATACAAGTTCTATAATGGCCACAAGTAGTGCTGCTCCTCATGTACACATACGGCAGCTTATCCTGAAAAGTCACCTGAAACGACAAGTAAGTGTGGTGTCCCAGTACCGCATTTTATACGGTACTTATTTATCTATGGGTCCCCGTAGCCAGAGTCCCTAGGACTTAGTAATCTCTGTTAGTCAGTTCGCCCCTAGTCGCCTCTATTATAGTATATAGATTTCTAATTTGTCCATAGAATAATGTATATAGTATTATTTCTGTATATAAATGGTTAATTACCTGTTTCTATTAGCGTTGCAGGACCTGCGGGTCATGTGACAAGGTGAACTCTATGGTTTTAAGGACCTTTGGAGGCCCTCTTACGTCAGTAATCCCATCACACCATGTACTGGTGAATGGCAGACGTTCGGACCAATCAGAATCGCCACGCCCCCTGCCCATATAAGGGAGCGGCGGCCATCTTTTCGCTCTCTTTCTCCTGGCTCTTGATGAGAGAAGACCTATATCGCAGTAATCACAGTGAGTTAGGCCTGAGCCTTGCAGCAACGGCTGAATGATCTAAATTATAGAGTGTATCATCCCCTAAGCACTCTGCAGTATCACTGGACCCAATATTTCCCCTAAATCCGGACGGATCTGCATATCACTCCTTAAATTCAGAGACTACATGTTTAAAAGGGTACCTCTCATCAAATAAACTTTTGATATATTTTAGATTAATGAATGTTGAATAACTTTCCAATAGCATGTTAATGAAAAATATGCTTCTTTCTATTGTATTTTTCCCGATCAGTCCTGTCAGCAAGCATTTCTGACTCATGCTGGAGTCCTAAACACTCAGAGCTGCCAGCCTGCTTTGTTCACAGCCAAACAGGCTGTGAACAAAGCAGACTGGCAGCTCTGAGTGTTCTCCTTTGTGAACAAAGCAGACTGGCAGCTCGTAGTGTTTAGGACTCCAGCATGAGTCTGAAATGCTTGCTGCCAGGACTGGTAGGGAGACCCCTAGTGGTCATTTCTTCAAAGTGGAAAATGAAATAGAAAGAAGCATATTTTTTTAATAACATGCAATTGTAAAGTTATTCTGCATACATTAATCTATAATATATAAAAAGTTTTTTTGATGAGAGGTAACCTTTAATGTAAGGTCCGCAACTTCTGCCAGTCGCTAAGCAACCTAAGAACTGTTATATGAGACTGTTACTACGCATTGGATATTGCAAGCACTGCAGTAAAGTTATTCAAGTTCAAGTTAATCTGCTTGTGGACCTTCAGTCATTTCATTGCACCTATCGCTTCTGGGAAGGGCGGCGATAGGCCGGAACATAGATTCAGCATACCAGCCCTCACCCTGGCGTCACGAGTGACAGGGTTAAATATTAACCCCTCATCTATCAACATCATACCATCCCTATCATACACCCACAAGGGCTACCACATAAGCTTTAAGCAAAAAATCTAAATTTAAATACAATTTGTTGGATCAGAAAGGGATTAAAAATGGTATTAGAGGAGATGCCATAAGGTGCACTGTGATTTTTAGCTAAATACTCAAGACAGGCTGTTGTGTGTTGGTGTACATATGGAGTAGCACTATTATTCCTTTATATACCTTTTATATGGCATTTTCCATCAGTCTTCCCCTCTGCAGGCTTCACTTGTCACTAAGCCAGTGGATGGAGACTAGCTGATAAGATGTCTCCCATTGACTGCACACACAGAAGAGGGCATCCTGCAAACCCATTGATGCACCATCAAAAGCAGCAGCAGGGAGGACATTATAGAGAAGTACTAAGCAGTATAAACTGTGAATCAAGCACTGAGGTGAGATATAACACAGGAGCATTCAACAGCCTTTGGCTTTCCGGGCATGCTAGAAGTTGTAGTTTTGCAATACCTGGAAATCCATAGTTTAAAAACCAGTGAATTAGAGTATGGTCACATGAGCAAAAACAAAAAAAAAAAAAAAAAAACTTAAAACCCATGTGGAACTTGCTGGGGTTTTTGGTGCTGATTTTGATGTGGTTTTTCATGTAGCTATTCTGTTTTTTTGTTGGTTTTATTTTTACATTTTTTACAGTTTTTTGAACATTCCTCATCAAAGCCATTTTTTAGAAAGTTATTATTTTTTTCTTTTGGCACAGTGTTCACGATTGTGAACAAACCCATATGTTATGGTCATGCATAGTCCTTTCATGTTTGATGAGGTAATAAATACAGTGTTATGCGAGTAGACTACCTGCTGGTCTGCTGACTGGTTTATTAGGGTCTGTACCGGGATATCCTGCTTACACTGAAAAAACGGAATACATCACAAAAGAGGAGCGTGGTCTTCTGAAAAAAAAAACAAGGAGAACCCTGGTTGAACTCTCCAGCAATGGTGTCTCCTGCGCTTACGGGTTTTCCATTGTTGCTTATAAAATACATCAGGCAATGCACACAGACATGTATACAACTATATTTTGTACAATATACATGCTCAAGACAATGATATCTGTTTCCATTACAAGGTTGATGTTGACGAAAGAACGGTCATACCAAGCATGATGTCCAGCATATTGAAGATAAGACATGGTATAGCACAGGCATAGCCAACCTTCCGCACTGCAGATCTTTTGGACTACATCTCCCATGATGCACTTAAAGCCAAAATGCTGCAAAAGCATCATGGGAAATGTAGTCCAAAATATCAGCAGTGCCGAAGGTTGCCTATGCCCAATATAGCATGAGAAAGGAGGTTGTCCAGCACTAGGTAGATACAGGAATGCATTTTCTTTATTGATATCCATTATTATTATTATTTATTATTATTAATATAGCACCCTTGGTTCCAGGGCACTTTACATAAACTGCTCCAAAAAATAAAAGGGAACACTTAAAGGGGTTGTGCGCTGCCCTAATTTTCAGAGCTCCGCTCACAGCGTCCGGAAGTTCATTACTCCGAACGCTGTGTGCGGGCTTCCGTGTTCGCGGTCGCAGGGCGTGACGTCACGCCCTCCCCCTCTACCAAAGTCTATGGGAAGGGGGCGTGACAGCAGTCGCCCCCCTTCCCATAGACTTTCGTTGAGGGGGCGGGCGAGACGTCACGAGGGGGCGGGCGAGACGTTGCGAGGGGGCGGGCGAGACGTCGCGAGGGGGCGGCGGCTGCGAACACGGAAGCCCGCACACAGCGTTCGGAGTAATGAACTTCCGGACGCTGTGAGCGGAGCTCCGAAAGTCAGGGCAGCGCACAACCCCTTTAAACAACACAATGTAACTCCAAGTCATCACACTTCTGTGAAATCCCACTGTCCACTCAGGAAGCAACACTGATTGACAATCAATTTCACATGCTGTTGTGCAAATGGAACAGACAACACGTGGAAATTATAGGCAATAAAGGAGTGGTTCTGCAGGTGGTGACCACAGACCACTTCTCAGTTCCTATTCTTCCTGGCTGATATTTTGGTCACTTTTGAATGCTGGCGGTGCTTTCACTCTAGTGGTAGCTTGAGACGGAGTCTACAACCCACACAAGTGGTTCAGGTAGTGCAGCTCCTCCAGGATGGCACATCAATGCGAGCTGTGGCAAGAAGGTTTGCCGTGTCTGTCAGCCTTTGTGCAAGGAGGAGCACTGCCAGAGCCCTGCAAAATGACCTCCAGCAGGCCAGATTGGCAAACTTGCCACTGGCGCCCTGTGCTCTTCACAGATGAAAGTAGGTTCAGACTGTCCACATGTGACATACATGAGAGTCTGGAGACGCTGTGGAGAACGTTCTGCTGCCTGCAACATCCTCCAGCATGACTGGTTTGGCGGTGGGTCAGTAATGGTGTGGGGTGGCATTTCTTTGGGGGGCCACACAGTCCCCCATGTGCTTGCCAGAGGTAGCCTGACTGCCATTAGGTATCGAGATGAGATCCTCAGACCCCTTGTGAGACCATATGCTGGTGCGGTTGGCTCTGGGTTCCTCCTAATGCAAGACAATGCTAGACCTCATGTGGCTGGAGTGTGTCCGCAGTTCCTGCAAGAGGAAGGCATTGATGTTATGGACTGGCCCGCCCGTTCCCCAGACCAGAATCCGATTGAGCACATCTGGGACATCATGTCTCGCTCCATCCACCAACGCCACTTTGCACCACAGACTGTCCAGGAGTTGGCGGATGCTTTAGTCCAGGTCTGGGAGGACATCCCTCAGGAGACCATCCACCACCTCATCAGGATCATGCCCAGGCATTGTAGGGAGGACATACGGGCACGTGGAGGCCACACACACTACTGAGCCTCATTGTGACTTGTTTTAAGGACATTACATAAAGTTGGATCAGCCTGTAGTGGGGTTTTCCACTGTGATTTTGAGTGTGACTCCATATCCAGACCTCCATGGGTTGATACATTTGATTTCCATTGATAATTTTTGTGTTATTTTGTTGTCAGCACATTCAACTATATAAAGACGAAAGTATTTCATACGATTAGTTCATTCAGATCTAGGATGTGATATCTTAGTGTTCCCTTTATATTTTTGAGCAGTGTATGATTAAGGTAACAGTACATAACACTAACATGGGGCCTTTGAGCATTACGCAGAGTATCTTGCCGAGTGACATTGAGGGAGAGAGGGCACATGCCTGCAAGGGCTTACAATCTAGAAGGAGAGGGGAAGGAAACAGTAGGTGAGGGGACAGCAAGTCATCTGTGGGCAGCTGGTAATGTGGCCATTATTGGTGCAGTGGCAGCAGGATTACTGAAGGTCGTAAGCTTGCTTGAATAGATGGTCTTCAGGTTGCTTTTGAAGGTCTTAAAGGGGTACTCCAGTGAAAACGTTGTTTCTTTTAAATCAACTGGTGGCAGAAAGTTAAACATATTTGTAAATTACTTCTATTAAAAAATCTTAATCCTTCCAGTACTTATTAGCTGCTGAATGCTACAGAGGAAATTCCTTTCTTTTTGGAACACTGATGACATCACGAGCACAGTGCTCTCTGCTGATATCTCTGTTCATTTTAGCAACCGTGCATAGCAGATGTATGCTAAGGGCAGCACAGTGGCTCAGTGGTTAGCACTGCTGCCTTGCAGTGCTGCGGACTTTGGTTCAAATCCCACTAAGGACAACAATAAAGAAAGCGTTATTATTATTATAATAACGTCAGCAGAGAGAACTGTGCTCGTGATGTCATCAGAGAGCATTCCAAAAAAAAAAAAAAAAAAAAGAATGTCCTCTGTAGTATTCAGCAGCTAATAAGTACAGGAAGGATTAAGATTTTTTAATAGAAGTAATTTACAAATATGTTTAACTTTCTGCCACCAGTTGATTTAAAAGAAAAAAGGTTTTCACCGGAGTACCCCTTTAACCCCTTAAGGACTCAGCCCATTTTGGCCTTAAGGACTCAGACAATTAAATTTTTACGTTTTCATTTTTTCCTCCTTGCCTTCTAAAAATCATAACTCTTTTATATTTTCATCCACAGACTAGTATGAGGGCTTGTTGTTTGCGCGACCAGTTGTCCTTTGTAATGACATCACTCATTATATCATAAAATGTATGGCGCAACCAAAAAACACTATTTTTGTGGGGAAATTAAAACGAAAAACGCAATTTTGCTAATTTTGGAAGGTTTCGTTTTCACGCCGTACAATTTATGGTAAAAATGACGTGTGTTCTTTATTCTGAGGGTCAATACGATTAAAATGATACCCATTATTATATACTTTTATATTATTGTTGCACTTAAAAAAAATCACAAACTTTTTAACCAAATTAGTACGTTTATAATCCCTTTATTTTGATGACCTATAACTTTTTTATTTTTCCGTATAAGTGGCGGTATGGGGGCTCATTTTTTGCGCCATGATCTGTACTTTTTTTTGATACCACATTTGCATATAAAAAACTGTTAATACATTTTTTATAATTTTTTTTTTAATAAAATGTATTAAAAAAGTAGGAATTTTGGACTTTTAAAATTTTTTTTAGTTCACGCAGTTCACCGTACGGGATCATTAACATTTTATTTTAATTGTTCGGACATTTACGCACGCGGCGATACCAAATATGTCTATAAAAAATGTTTTTTACGCTTTTTGGGGGTAAAATAGGAAAAAACGGACGTTTGACTTTTTTATTGGGGGAGGGGATTTTTCACTTTTTTTTTACTTTTACTTTTACATTTTTTTACATTTTTTTTTACACTTGAATAGTCCCCATAGGGGACTATTCATAGCAATACCATGATTGCTAATACTGATCTGTTCTATGTATAGGACATAGAACAGATCAGTATTATCGGTCATCTCCTGCTCTGGTCTGCTCGATCACAGACCAGAGCAGGAGACGCCGGGAGCCGCACGGAGGAAGGAGAGGGGACCTCCGTGCGGCGTTATGAATGATGGGATCCCCGCAGCTGTGCTGCGGGCGATCCGATCGTTCATTTTAATCGCGAACTGCCGCAGATGCCGGGATCTGTATTGATCCCGGCACCTGAGGGGTTAGCAGCCGGGATCAGCCGCGCATGACACGGGCATCGCTCCGATGCCCGCGGTTATGCTTAGGACATAAATGTACGTCCTGGTGCGTTAAGTACCACCTCACCAGGACGTACATTTACGTCCTGCGTCCTTAAGGGGTTAAAGGGGTACTCCACTGGAAATTTTTTTTTTTTTAAATCAACTGGTGCTAGAATCAGATGTGTTTATTACTTCTATTTAAATATCTTAATCCTTCCAGTACTGATCAGCTGCTGTATTCTCCTCTTTTCTTTTTGCATTTCCTTTCTGTCTGACCACAGTGCTCTCTGCTGACACCTCAGTCCATGTCAGAAACTGTCCAGAGCAGGGTAGGTTTACTATGGGGATTTGCTCCTACTCTGGACAGTTCCTGACATGGACCGAGGAGTCAGCAGAGAGCACTGTGGTCAGAGAGAAAGGGAATTCAAAAAGAAAAGAACTTCCTGTGGAGCATTCAGCAGCTGATATGAAGTACTGGAAGGGTTAAGATTTTTAAATAGAAGTCATTTACAAATCTGTTTAACTTTCATGGCACCAGCTGATTAAAAAAAAAAATGTTTTCCAGTGGAGTACCCCTTTAATGGTGGGTGAGAGACAGATGTGCTTGGGTAGCGAGTTCCAGTGTATGGGGAAAGCTCGGGAGAAGTCTTGGAGATGGTAATGTGAAGTGCGGACCGGGGGAGGAGGGAGCATTGGGGATGTCTTGAGATTATGTGCAGGGCAGTATGGGGAGATAAGGTCAGAGATGTATGTAGGGGACAGGTTGTGGATGGCCTTATGTGTCATGGTAAAAACCTTAAATTGAATATGTTGGGTAATGGGTAGCCAGTGGAGGGATTGGCACAGGGGAGAGGTAGAGGAGAAGCGAGGTGAGACAAACGGGTTTTGGACTGCGTGTCCTTACTCAAGTGTATGGACAGTCTAATAAACATTGATGTTTTTGCTGTATTTATGCATTCCTGTATCTGCCTTTAGTGTTGCTCGCGAATATTCGCAATTCGAATATTATTCGCGAATATCGCATATTCGCGAATTCCGCGAATATAGCGCTATATATTCGTAATTACGAATATTCGTTTTTTTTTTCTTACAGTACACATCACAGTGATCATCCCTCTCTGCTTCCAGCTTGTGTGGGGTAAAGAAGGCTCTAATACTACTGTGTGAGACTGGCGTGCGAAAATTTGCATATACGAAAATTCGCATATGCTAATTTTCGCATATGCGAAAATAAAACGAGAATATAACGAATATGCGAATATTCGCGAATATATGACGAATATTCGTCCATATATTCGCGAATTCGAATATGGCCTATGACGCTCAACACTATCTGCCTTGTGCTGGACAACTTTGCTGTATGTTCCAAGCCAGGGACGTTGCTGGCTAGTCACTGTACGGGTATGTTCACACATGTGTACTTTTGCTGCAGACTTTCTGCTGCAGATTACACTGCCTGTTGACTTCAGTGGGTAGCAAAATCTGCAA
Source organism: Hyla sarda (assembly GCF_029499605.1). Lineage (NCBI taxonomy): Eukaryota > Metazoa > Chordata > Amphibia > Anura > Hylidae > Hyla > Hyla sarda. The sequence continues at coordinate 106,729,648 of NC_079198.1, read as the reverse complement.
CAAAAATACTCACGTGTGAACATACCCGTTCAGTGACTTGCCAGCAGTGTTCCTGGCTTGGAACATACAGCAAAGTTGTCCAGCACCAGGCAGATACAGGAATGCTCATGTGAACATATCCTTAGGGTACTTTCACACGGGTGGCTTAGCTGCGTATTTTTTTAATGCCTATCTGCTGCGAAAAATCAGCAGTGGATTGTGCTACCATTGGCTCCAATGGGTTTGAAGAAAAATCTGCAAATCTGCCTCTGTTGCAGATTTTCTGCTGATCCATTTAAGTCAATGGTAGCAAAATCTGCTGCGGATTTTCCATCGCATATACGCAGCGCAAAATCCACAGGTAATCCTAAGTAATCCTTAGGGTAAATATGTACCCTAAGGCTAGGTTCAGACTATGGAATTTGCGCCTGCAATTCCGTTTTGAAATTGCAGGCGGAAAATCCGCTTGCTAAAATGTATTGTGTAGTGAATTGGTTTCCGTTCACAAATTCACACTTTGGAATTTGTGAAGCGGAATTTGTGAACGGAAAATCTGATTGGAAATTTCCGCCTGAAGAATGGCGTGTTCTTTCTTCAGGCGGAAATCCTAGCGGAACACATTGCAGTCTATTGGAGACTGCAGTGTCCGCATGGTCCTAGCGCCGACTGATTCAGTCAGCGCTGGTCGCAATCAGAATTTTCTGCCCGGAGATTCCGTAGTCTGAACCTAGCCTAAGGGTGCGTTCACACAGGCGTATTTGTCAGCGGATCCGCAGCTGCGGATCTGCTGACAAAGGCCCCTAAAGTGCTGCCCTCTTTGTGCCTGCTAATAGAGTCAATCCGCCGCTACCAGCAGACACACTGCAATGTGCGAGTTACCCTGCAGTGTACTCGCACACCTCGCGGCCGCTCTCTGTGTAGCTCAGGGAGCCGGGGGAGCGGCCGTGATGTGCGGATACACTGCGACTAGCACTTCACAGTGTGTCTGCTGGTAGCGGCGGATTGCCGCTATTAGCAGGCACAAAGAGGGCAGCACTTTAGGGGCCTTTGTCAGCAGATCCGCAGCTGCGGATCCGCTGACAAATACGCCCGTGTGAACGCACCCTAAGGGTGCATTCAAACGTGTATTTTCTGCTGCAGATCTGCTTCAGCAGATTTAACTGCCCATTAGGCTAGGTTCACACTGTGAAATTTCTGGGCAGAATTTCTGCCCGAGATCGAGCTGGCAGCACTAGGACCACGCAGACAACATTGCCGTCCCCATAGATAGCAATGCAGTTCTGAGCAGATCCACCGAGTAATGCAGTCTGCTCGGTCCTAGTGCCGCCGGCTCGATCTCCGGCAGAAATTCTGCCCAGAAATTCTGCAGTGTGAACCCAGCCTTAAAGTCAATAGGCAGCAAATCTGCAGCAAAAATACACATGTGTGAATGCACCCTAAGGGTATGTTCACACGGGCGGATTTATTTACTGGTTTCCCGCTGCATATTTGAAAAGGGACGGGCTCTCTGCGGTTGTCTGCAGCAGATTTTTCCGCTGCGGAAAATCTGCTGCAAGCCCCATTGAAGTTAGTAGGGTCTGCGGCGGATTTTCCCGCAGTTGAAATTACGCAAAGGAAAATCTGCTGTGGACAGCCGAGAAGAACCTGCCACCTTTGAAATACGCAGCGGGAGACCCACAAATAAATCCGCCCGTGTGAACGTATCCTAAGGCTAGGTTCACATTGTGGAATTTCTGCCAGAGATCGAGCCGGCGGCACTAGGACCGCGCAGACTACATTGCCATCCCCATAGATGCCAATGCATTTCTGAGCAGATCCACCCAGAAATGCATTGCCGTCTATGGGGGCAGCAATGCAGTCTGCTTGGTCATAGCGCCGCTGGCTCAATCTCCGGAACAAATTCTGCCCAGAAATTCTGCAGTGTGAACCTAGCCTAAAGGTGGATTAATCAAGGGCGGAGGTGGATGTTAATTCACTGGTTGTTGGACACATGTTAAAGGGTGCAAGGAGGGGAAGATTGGGATGGGGGCTGTCATTGTATTGTGCATTTGTTTATTTAAAACATAAATAATAATAATAGTATAAGACAGTGTTTCACAACCAGGGTGCCTCCAGGTGTTACAACTCAGAGCATGCCCAGACAGCCTTTCCAGGCATGCTGGGAGTTGTAGTTTTTCTTACAGCCACATCTAATACAGTTAGGGTATGCGAAAGCCTTTAATGACCACAAGAGGGCGGTGTTGGAGGTCACGCAATACACTGATCTGCTCAACAGTTGTTGATCTGGTACCTTCTATAACTTTGGGAGAGATTTATGAAAACCTGTGGAGAGGCAAAGTTGCCCATAGCAACCAATCAGATTGCTTCTTTCATTCTTAACAAGGCCTGTGCAAAATGAAAGAAGCGATCTGATTGGTTGTTATGGGCAACTGGGCAAATTTGGGCGAGATTTATGAAAAACTGTGGTGAGGCAAAGTAGACCAGTTGCCCATAGCAACCAATCAGATCACTTCTTTCATTTTTCACAGGCCTTGTTAAGAATGAAAGAAGTAATCTGATTGGTTGCTATGGGCAACTCAGCAACTTTGCCTCTCTACAGGTTTTCATAAATCTCCCCCTTTGTGCTTCACACATGGGACCATTATATATATATATATATATATATATATATATATATATATATATATATATATATATATACACACATATACACACAAAGAGTGACTTTCTAGTTAAGTTCACATGAGGCATCTTTCAGGCACATTCTCACGTTTAACACACTTCCAATTGGTTTCGATGGGAATTTGCGACACAGTTCCCACACTTTTTTTTTCAGCTGTATATTTAAAATACATTCACTTGTACAGGATCTGCTGCATATTTTGTGCAGCCGATTTTGGTGCCCATTATCTTCAATGGGTAGCAAGATTAGCTGCAGAAAATACGCAGCAAATCCTGTAGGTGTGAACATAACCATAAAAGGAGAATTAAATACATGGCAAAAATCCAAAAGGGGGTGAAGGCGGTAAATACTTACCATAGAGCAGCATTTCCCAACCAGTGTGCTTCCATTTGTTGCAAAACTACAACTCCCAGCATGCCCAGACAGCCTTTGGCAACAGCTGGAAGCACACTGATTGGGAAACAATGCCTTAGAGCAGTGGTCTTCAACTTGCGGACCTCCAGATGTTGCAAAACTACAACTCCCAGCATGCCCGGACAGCCAACGGCTGTCCGGGCATGCTGGGAGTTGTAGTTTTGCAACATCTGGAGGTCCGTAGGTTAAAGACCACTGCCTTAGAGTCTTGTAAATTTAAACATAGTACATGGTAATTTACTTAAAAGGTAAATATATACTTACTTTTTCAAGTAAATTGCTAGATGCTATATTCAGATTTACAAGGTGATTTCTATACCTTGTCATACACTCACAAAAACTCACCGAGGTGTGGGATGTAAATCACTGCACTGTAAGAAATGACTAATACTGTTGTAAAATACATTTTCCAGCAGGTATGACTGGTATGGCTGAACAAGTGTCAGAACAGAACACGAGAAGCTTATTTATAGAAATGGCGCTTTATTTATTCCCCCTCTTTCCCATTGTAATACTCCCCAACAGTTCTCAATGATAAAAAAAAAAATGTTGCGTGCACTTCAATGGCCGACCATGAGAGAAGGAGCAAGGTAACAGCAAGGGGATGTCCATAGGTCATCAACTACTGTATCTATCCTGCATAAACTCCAAAATACTACGTATACATATACTACTATAGATGGACTCCTATAAATATTATAACAATAATAATATTTATTAATAATAATAGTATTTATATAGCGCCAACAAATTACGCAGCACTTTACAATTTTGAGGGTATAAATATTAAACATCACAATATTACCCACTAGGCCTCAATCACAATTTCCAAGCGGAATTTCCAAGCGGAATCAGTCAGAAAAATTCCAATCGGAAATTCCGTTGCAGCAGAATCCCATTGTTTTCACTGCACCGTGCACACGGCAGAAACATCTGCTGTGGAAATTCAGATTCCAGCCTCCGCTGAAAGAACTGTAGAGGGCGCATTTCCGGGCGGTCCTTGCGCCGCTGTCTGCCTTAAAATTATCTGGGCAGACATTCCACAGTGTGAACATAGTCTAAGGCACATGAGATTCACATGACGGAAATTCTCTGTGAACTTTCTGCGCGGAATTGCGCCTAAATTTATTGCCCTTTAGCTTTAATGGGATCATTCACACAGCGGAATTCCGCTGCTGAAATTCTGCTTTCCGCAGTGTGAAAATATATAAGTCTGGCCTATATTTCCGGACTTCAGCTGTGGAATCCCATTGAAATCAATGGGGCTGACTTTGTCAAATTTGTGCAGAATTCACGCAGAATGCATACAGATTCCGTGCGGTATCTGCACAAACTATCACTGTCTAAAGGGGTTTTCCAGGCAAAAACATCTTATCCCCTATCTAAAGGATAGGGGATAAGATGTCTGATCACGGGGGGCCCGCCGCTGGGACCCCCCGCGATCTCCATGCAGCAGCCCGCATTCCATGCGTAGCTGCGTCTGAAGTTTCGAAAACCACCTGGCTTCCGAGACGGGGACGTGACGTCACGCCACGCCCCCTCAATTCATGTCTATGGGAGGGGGCATTGCGGCCGTTACGCCCCCTCCCATAGAAATGAATGGTGGGGGCGTGGCATGACGACGGCATGACGACGTCACGTCCCCGTCTCGGAAGCCCGGTGGTTTCCCAAACTTCAGACGCAGCTAAGCATAGAATGTGGGCTGCTGCAGGGAGATTGCGGGGGTCCCAGCGGCCGGCCCCCCGCGATCAGACACCTTATCCCCTATCCTTTCGATCGGGGATAAGATGTTTTTGCCCGGAATACCCCGTTAAATAAAATCTATCTTTTTACTGAGAAAATTTCTGCACAGATTCTGCATGTGTTTAAAAACTACATAATTCTGCATTGAACCAATGCAGATGCAGAATTGATGCAGATAGGTGGAATTTCTGTTGTGTGAACGCGGTCTAATACCATGTTCACACGATCGAAAATTTGCAGAATGCCTGCCCGGAAAACACTGCACACATCTGCTTGTTTCGGCAGCACTAGGACCGCTCGGAAATGTGTTGTCTTCATAGACGGCAATGCATTTCCGAGAGGAGTCTGAAGAAACACTGAACTGGTTACATTTTTCTGCGGGGGGCAGGAATTGGGATTTTCCGCTGAGAAATTCCACCGTGTGAACATGGCCTAATGCTACAAACAAGAGGCGTGAAGGCCCTTACTTAAAGGGGTACTCCGGTACCTTTTTTCTTTTAAATCAACTGGTGGCAGAAAGTTAAACATATTTGTAAATTACTTCTATTAAAAAATCTTAATCCTTCCAGCACTTATTAGCTGCTGAATGCTACAGAGGAAATTCCTTTCTTTTTGGAACACTGATGACATCACGAGCACAGTGCTCTCTGCTGACATCTCTGTCCATTTTAGCAACCATGCATAGCAGATGTATACTAAAAGCGGCATGGTGGCTCAGTGGTTAGCACTGCTGCCTTGCAGTGCTGGGGACTTGGGTTCAAATCCCACTAAGGACAACAATAAATAAAGTGTTATAATAATTATAATAATGTCAGCAGAGAGAACTGTGCTCGTGATGTCATCAGAGAGCATTCCAAAAAGAAAAGAATTTCCTCTGTAGTATTCAGCAGCTAATAAGTACAGGAAGGATTAAGATTTTTTAATAGAAGTCATTTACAAATATGTTTAACTTTCTGCCACCAGTTGATTTAAAAGAAAAAAGGTTTTCCCCGGAGTACCCCTTTAAAGTCTATGCCTGCCATCGAATGACAGATTTTCTTATTTTCCTTGAATTCTTTGAAACTATTTCACTCTGTTTTCCAATTCGTCTGCCAGTCATAGACACAAACATAATTCTGAGAAAATAAAATCTTCCCCAGTTTATAAACATCACATCTCATATGTTTAATGGGACCACATATAAAGCTTTACAAAAGTATAAAAACATTGCATTTTTGTTGGCAAACATTTCTCTTCTGACTCCTATGTATCATTTTTTTTTAGCAATGTTTCCTTGGCAGTGGTCCAGATATGTTCAGATTGTTCCTAGCAATAGAGACTACCATAAAAGGGTGACAATTCCAGAGTGTCGTGGTTATAAAGATGTCCAGCGGTAAGAAATGTATCCCCTCTCAGCAGGATAGGGAATAAATGTCTGATCGCAGGTGGTCCGACCGCTGGGACCCCAAAGATCTCCCATACGGGGCCCTGGCTCTGCTCGGGGAAGTAAGTTTTGGCACACAGCATGTCAACTGGTGGAACCCCCCCCCCCCCCCCCCATTCGGAGAAACATCGCTCGTGTTGAATGGAGGGGGGGTGTTTCCACCAGCTGAAGTGCTGGGTACAAAACCCGCTCTAGCAGTTTTGTATCCAGCCCCATATGGAAGATTGAGGGGTGTCCCAGCAGTCAGACCCCCCGCAATTAGACATTTATGCTCTATCCTGCGCATAGGGGATACATTTCTAACCGCTGGACATCTTTAGGGAGGCTGGCCTCGTCTCTAACTTCTGAGGACAGGTTAGAGGTCAGAGAGGGCAAGAAGTCTGCCGGGACACTGAGGCTGATGAAATATTTTTATGTGTTACAGGTATCCAAGGACATTGGGTGTAGAGCAGTGGTCTTCAAACAGTGGACCTCCAGCTGTGGCAAAACTTCAACTCCCAGCATGGCCGGACAGCCGTTGGCTGTCCGGCCTTGCTGGGAGTTGTAGTTTTGCCACAGTTGGAGGGCCACAGTTCGGAGAACCACTGGTGTAGAGTATCGGCAGAAAACATTCAGTGTTATGAGCATACGTTGACCTGACATTGAGAAATGCAGGGTTTATAAATTGGCTTCTTTAAATGGGCACTCTGATTAAAACTGATTTTTGCTATTGCACTCCTTATAGTAAATAAAAAAATCTTTCTAATGTACTTTGTTTAAAAAAAAAAAAAGGAAGTTTTATGTTTTATCTTTCTTTTAAAAAATCTACCACTAGGTGTCTCCCTACTTGTCCAGAGCACATTTCCCCCCCATTTTTTGCACAGACTTTGGACTCCCGCTGACCTGGCAGAAGTCCAAACACAGGAAATGCAGTTTGTAGTGCTGAGGGGTGTGTGCAGCCTTAGACAATTATAGCTCATCTCATCATGCTCTGGGCTGTGCGTGGCAGAGTGAGGAAGGAAGCAGCAGCAAAATCAGAACCTAAAACTCTGTTCACATTTTTATTAAACTGAATGGCCACTTTATTAAAGGCCCACATCTAGTAGCACATTGGGCCTCTTTAGGCATCCTGAACCTGAGCAATTCATCAAAGCCTAGATTCTACAAGGTGGAATACCAGCAGACAGTAGATAGGCTCACTTCTTGCATTTGCAGTACATTAGATGGAGGTACAGACCTGCTCTGAGGACAGTGATGGTGGGGGAGGCAAGGACTCGCTGTCCTGTTTCTGGGACCAATCCATGACAATACCCTAGTGCATAGTTTCCCAACCAGGGTGCCTTCAACTTTTTCAAAACTACAACTCCCTTGACTTGAAAAAACCGTTAAAGGGGTATTCCAGGAAAAAATTTTTTTTTATATATCAACTGGCTCCAGAAAGTTAAACAGATTTGTAAATTACTTCTATTAAAAAATCTTAATCCTTCCAATAATTATCAGCTGCTGAAGTTGAGTTGTTATTTTCGGTCTGGCAACAGTGCTCTCTGCTTGTCTCGGGAACTGCACAGAGTAGAAGAGGTTTGCTATGGGGATTTGCTTCTACTCTGGACAGTTCCCGAGACCCGAGACAGGTGTCAGAGAGCACTTTGACAGAAAAGAACAACTCAACTTCAGCAGCTCATAAGTACTGAAGGGATTAAGATTTTTTAATAGAAGTCATTTGAAAATCTGTTTAACTTTCCGGAGCCGGTTGATATATATATATATATATATATATATATATATATATATATATATATATATATATATATATATATATATATAAATTGCCTCCGTTGCGTTGCATGCAGCCATCCCTGTCTTTCTGCGAAACCGGAACTGCAGCCGCTCACAGTGAATTATTACTTTCGTTCCCTATTATCTGGCCGTCCGTGGCCATCTTGGGAACGAATCGTCATCATGCCCAGGATCCCCCCCGCTGTACGCCGGTCCCCACACTCACGAGTCGGTGACTCCCACATATGAATATTCATATTGCGTAGTGGCTCCGGGTGGGGTTGGGCACAGGGGAGGCAGCGGAGGGCATACTGTGAGGGGTGAGGAGCGAGAGGGAGGGAGGACTTGGGAGCCGAAGAAGAGGAGCAATGCCTCATGGGTGACGTCATTCCTGACGGCCAACATACAGTACTCGGAAGTAAGTGAAATGACCGCGGTCTGCAGCGGGAAAACGGTTAGACCGATTTGGGCGAGAAGTACCTCTAGGGACAGGTAATGACACAGCCTGTCCTATGGTGCTTTTTTTTTGTTATTTTGTTTTTTTACGTATAATACTCCTTTAAAGGGTACCTCTCATCAAATAAACTTGATATATTATAGATTAATGTATGCAGAATAACTTTACAATTGCATGTTATTAAAAAATATGCTTCTTTCTATTTAATTTTCCACTTTGAAGAAATGACCACTAGGGGTCTCCCTACCAGTCCTGGCAGCAAGCATTTCAGACTCATGCTGGAGTCCTAAACACTACGAGCTGCCAGTCTGCTTTGTTCACAAAGGAGAACACTCAGAGCTGCCAGCCTGCTTTGTTCACAGCCTGTTTGGCTGTGAACAAAGCAGGCTGGCAGCTCTGAGTGTTTAGGACTCCAGCATGAGTCAGAAATGCTTGCTGACAGGACTGATCGGGAAAAATACAATAGAAAGAAGCATATTTTTCATTAACATGCTATTGGAAAGTTATTCAACATTCATTAATCTAAAATATATCAAAAGTTTTTTTGATGAGAGGTACCCTTTAAGTGCCACACATGGCATACCTACTTGCTTGGCCTCTGATCTCAGTCCCTTTTTGAATGATGTTCGTGGTCCTGCTCGAGGAAATACAGCTGACAGATTCCCTTTAAAGGGGCGGTCCAATGAACAACATTTTTTTTCTGGATAAGGCAGGGTGAGACAGCGTTTAATAAAGGGGTGGTCCGATAAAAAAAAAAAAAAAAAAAAAAAAATCTACAGGATAGGGGGATAGGTTTTTGATTGCGGGGGGGTCCGTTCGCTGCCATAGAGAATGAATGGAGCAGCTGCTGTCTGCAGCACGTGCTCTTCTCAGGGAGTATGGTCCCATTCAGGAGATTGCGGGGGTTCCCAGCAGTTGGACCTCATGTGGTTGGACGCTTATTTCCTATGCTGTGGATAGGGGATAAGTTGTTTTTCACCGGACCACCCCCTTCAATCAGAGAGGTATTACCTATCTTGTGGATAGAGGATACGTTTTCTTTCACTGGACCACCCCTATAAGTAATAATATCAGCTGCGCTGCCATCATACCAGGTTGCGGCCAGCCGTACAGACACGGCTATCCTGATTCAGTACTATACTCATTTATATTTGTATGCATGAAAATGACTCCCATAATCCTCCCTGGCCTTTATTCCACATCCTTGCCTCCTCTCTTACCAAGCGGACATTCTGCATTCCTTGCCACTTGCGCGATGTCATTGTTCCAAGATATGTAATACACGGAAAACATGGGAGGGAGGGAAAACAAAAGCCTCTGTTAAAGAGCAAGCATCAGTAAGTGATCATAAAAGCATGAACAATCATACTACACATTGTTCTTATGACATATATACAGTATGAACACTCAATATACATATATACTGTATAAACAATCATACTACGCATTGTTCTTATGACATATATACAGTATGAACACTCATAATATACATATATACTGTATAAACAATCATACTACGCATGGTTCTAATGACATATATACAGCATGAACACTCATAATATACATATATACTGTATAAACAATCATACTACGCATTGTTCTTATGACATATACAGTATGAACACTCAATATACATATATACTGTATAAACAATCATACTACGCATGGTTCTAATGACATATATACAGCATGAACACTCATAATATACATATATACTGTATAAACAATCATACTACGCATTGTTCTTATGACATATATACAGTATGAACACTCAATATACATATATACTGTATAAACAATCATACTACGCATTGTTCTAATGACATATATACAGTATGAACACTCATAATATACATGGCTCCTATGAGATATATAGTGTATGAACAATCTTACTACACATGGTTCCTATAATATATATGGTGTATGAACAATCCTATTCTGCATGGCGCCTATGACATATATATACTGTATAAACAATCATACTATGCACAGCTCCTATGAGATATATACTGTATAGTGGGTAGAAGGAAACTGCTCTTTTGCACTAGAACAACTGAATCCACCAGGAGAGAAAGAAATCAGTCTACACAACCCCCCCCCCCAACAATGCTGTGAATAGACATGAGTCCCTCCAGTATAGCATTAGCCAGATTGTCGTGGAAAACCTTTATTTATTTATTTTTAAATGAACTGGTGCCAGAAAATTAAACAGATTTGTAAATGACTTCTATTAAAACAAATCTTAATCCTTCCAGTACTTATTAGCTGCTGAATACTACAGAGGAAATGGTTTTCTTTTCGGAACACAGAGCTGTCTGCTGACATCATCAGCACAGTGCTCTCTGCTGACATCTCTGTCCATTTTAAGAACTGTACAGAGTAGGAGAAAATCCCCATAGCAAACATATGCTGCTCTGGACAGTTCCTAAAATGGACAGAGATGTCAGCAGAGAGCACTGTGGTCATGATGCCAGCAGAGAGCTCTGTGTTCCAAAAAGAAAACCATTTCCTCTGTAGTATACAGACCCTAAAAAGTACTGGAAGGATTAATAATTTTTAATAGAAGTAATTTACAAATCTTTTTAACTTTCTGGCACCAGTTGATTAAAAAAATAAATAAATAATAATAATTTCCACGGGAGTACCCTTTCAATACAGTGTGGTGCTCAGCTGTGTCAGTGAGAACAGAGTTCATAAAAGCAACATCCAAATAGAAATGTAGGAAGTACAACAGCACTAGCCAATCTAGCAGCAAGGGAGTTGTAGCTTCTTAATATCTGGAGGTCCACAGTTTAGAGATCACTGGTATACCCCAGTTATCTAATTTATTGATACATGTCCAGGAGGAATCCATGCTGTGTGGATTGTGCTTGGACTTCTGCTCTCCTCTGAATAACTTTTGAAGCAAACGACAAAGGAGAACTTTCTGCAACCTGCACACCGGGTGATTTATTATTTTCTATATTGAAGAAAAAACTTAAAACAAAAAAACTTAACGGCTCTTTGGAAACTGAAACATTCTTAAATGTAATTTCTTTTGACTGCTAGTTATACTGCACAGTTCTTCCATATCATGTCATGCCACAGACTAAATGCAGAGCTCCGACCCTACTGCTGATTAATATTATGACTCATAAGATAAGGCAGCAGGAAGCCATTCTCAGTCACAGTATTTTCTAACAGAACGGGCTGCCTGCTGCCTTGTCTAAAGAATCATAAATATAATGAGCAGTACTACAAGCTCCCATTTCACATGATTGGTCTCGTCCAATGCCAACATGAGAGGAGGAGAAGGGATGGGAGCTCTCTACATTCAGAGGGTGTGACGTGACTTTAAAGCTTACATGAATGATCTCTGCACTATAGCTAATAACATTATATTAGTAAGTTGCTTTATTATAATATTTGACCCCATACACAGGTTTTTTCTTTTGCTGGGCATCCCCTTTAAAGAAACTCCAGGCAGAGCCTATAGAACAACACTAGAAAGAATGGCTCTGCATAAAATGTTTAATATGAAAGATAAAAAACATAAAGATACAAAAAAATAAAAATAAAAAAGTGCAAAAATTAAATCAGCTCCCAAACTGCAAACAATATAGGGATGTCACCATCTGCATAATTCTTTATGATACATAATACATAAAGTGATACATAATAAGACGGATACCGTAGCCTACCTTGGTGCATCTAATGCGGTCCTTTGTGTTGTAAAGTGACCCCTATTTCAGCAATTGATCACTGAAACCCACAATTTCCCATCCAATAATTGAAAATTAAAACAACTTTTACTGGGCGCCTCAACAAAAAAACTCAACTTTTAGGTCTCATCGGTGTAGTGATTTAATGATGGCGTGCAGCTGCTGTCGTGTGCTTAGGTAACTTAGGTGCTGTGGCTGCAGTCCACAGTACCCAACAACTACACACTGGACCTGATGATGATTAATAAAACATAACACATCGCAATTGGGGTTTAACATTGACGTTTCTTCTAATGAATAAATCACGATTTATAAGAAAAACACTGGGAGAAAAACGCCAAAAGGAAAAAAAACAAACACCAAAACTAAGACCCACTATTTTTGAGAGAAAACAAACAAACAAACAAACAAACAACCAATAAGGTCATAAATAATTTGTGTAGAAGCATAGCCAAACTCTTGAGGGTATGTTCACACAATCGTAACATGCACTATGAATGTCTGCCCTGAGAGATAATCCGTAGTGAACATGAGTGTTCACACATCGCTGTTGAGGTGTTGCACTTAAAATTAAAGGGGTACTCCTGTGGAAAAACATTTTTTAAATCAACTGGTGCAAGAAAGTTAAACAGATTTGTAAATTACTTCTATTAAAAAAAAAAATCTAAATTCTTCCAATACATTTTATAGGCTGTATACTGCAGAGGAAATGCTTTTCTTTTTGGATTTCCCTGATGTCACGACCACAGTGCTCTCTGCTGACCTCTGCTGTCCATTTTAGGTCCATTTTTTCCCCCCCTTCTCTGGACAGTTCCAAAAATGGACAGCAGAGGTCAGCAGGGAGCACTGTGGTCGTGACAGAGAAATCCAAAAAGAAAAGCATTTCTTCTGTAGTATAAATCCCCTAAAAAGTACTGGAAGGATTAAGATTTTTTAATAGAAGTCATTTACAAATCTGTTTAACTTTCTGGCACCAGTTGATTTAAAAAAAAAATAAAGTTTTCCACGGGAGTACCCCTTTAAAACTAACATTTTCCGTTGCTAGGACCGTTCGGAAATGTGCCTCCTCCATAGATGGCAATGCATTTAAGAACAGTTAAACTTGTCAATTTATTCTGCAGAGGCTGGAATGTGCACAGAGCAACAAAATCCCATTAAAAAAAAAAAAAAACACAAAGGGTCTCTGCTGCAACAGAATTTCCAATTAGAATCTTTCAGCCAGATTCTGCTTGGAAATTTTGCAGTGTGAACATGGCCTAAAGCAGAATCTACTTGGAAATGCATTGCAGTCTGTGTCTGAGTGGTCCTAGTGCCGACGGATTCAGTCACCACCCGCAGCAGACTAAATCACTGCCTAGGATATTTCCAGGTGGAGATTCGGTAATGGAAATGTACTCTGTTACATAACACAAACTCTGTGCTATTTTCTTCTCACATGTTATCTACATGACACACAAATGTGCTATTATATTAGGCAACGTGCGTTAAAGTTGCACTATTGTTAACAGCGATTTTAAGAAAATAGTAAAACTGCACCATGTGTGAACACAGCTTAATATTGGATTTGTTAAAACGTTATTAGTATCAAGTAGATAACGGGAAAAAAAAAAAAAAAAAAAAAAAAAAAAAACACGGAGTTGATGTTATTCTAAAGTTGATCGGGAATAACTAGCTCAATGGTTATGTCATTTCCAGTGGTCTTCAATCAGTGGCTCTATTGCAAAATTACAGCGATACCTCGCTCATTAAAACGCCAAGTGTGAACACTGCAACTCTGTGCAAATCAGCCAGTAATAAGAGACGCATTGACAACGAAATTTAGTCGTGCAAACTCTCAGGCAAATACATAGGTCAACCCCCGCGTCTTCCGTGACGTCATCACAGAGCGACACTTTATACACGAGGCCCCCTGAAACCGCCCTATCTCGTATTAACGCAGCTGGTATAGAGGAGAATGTGGCTCAGGACAGAGACAAGCGGCGCTAACTCGTATATAAATACATAAATGGTTAGCTGCTTAGGTAATGGGTAAAGCATGAGAGAAGAGAGAGTGTATATATAGCTCTCGGTATACAGTGATACAGACCAGTCAGGCAGCTCCGGGCAGCCCCCCGGGGTCCTTTCGTGCCGGCTTGTCCTTGTGCGTCTTCTCATGTTGTGAGTTCAGGTGCGGTGCAGCGTGTAGGTGTCACGTGATCACCTGCCATACAGAATGAGTCCTAACAAAGTTCGGTATCTCCTATTCTTTCAATACTTTGGAACAAAATATAGGTAAGTGTCTCCAGCTGTGTACGGGGATGGCCCTCTGCACTACACATCACAGGCTGGTGGGCATGGTGTAAGTGGAGGTCCCCTACTAAAGCCTTACTGGCCACTTTATAAGGTACACCTGTTCAGTTGCTTGTTACCTCAAATAGCTAATCAGCCAATCACATGGCAGCAACTCAATGCATTTAGGCAAGAAGAGATGGTCAAGACAAATTGCTTAAGTTTTTTTTATGTACAACCATCTCTAGGGCTTACAGAGAATGAATTGCCTTAAAGAGGTCAGAGGAGATTGGGCAGACTGGTTTGAGAAAGGTAACAGGGACTCATATAACCACTGGTTACATATACCATGTCTGAATGCACGCGTCCAACCTTGAAGCAGATGGGCTACAGTAGCAGAAGACCACACCTGGTGCTGCTACGGTCATCTAAGAACAGTAATTCACACAGGCACCAAAATTGGAAGAGTAGAATAACATTGTCAGGTCTGATGAGTCTCGATTCCAGCTGGTCATGCACCCTATCCTGGGACAGCTCACCTACCCCGAACGCGTTTTCGCTTGCCGCTTCGTCAGGGGGCGTGGCCCCCTGACGAAGCGGCAAGCGAAAACGCGTTCGGGGTAGGTGAGCTGTCCCAGGATAGGGTGCATGACCAGAATTTGTTTGCTTTTTCCATTCCTTGTTTGCCCTGCCCTTCCTTTCTTTGTATTCGATTCTCGTTTCTCATAGTCTCATTTCCTATACATGTTATGTATTTGTATATTGACATATTCCATGTGGTACGCCACCATTTTGAATGAGACCTTTTGTATTTTTGTACATTCTGTTTAGTCGTACGGGACATTCTCATCATTCTTTTTGCAGTGTGTGTTGTACGACCACCGATCCATTATTGTTATGTAATTTTTTAACATAAGTTTTTATTGTTCTTTCAATAAAGTATATGAATTTTTTCCATATTTGGCCTCATTGTTTTTGGTGAGAGTATGTTATAGTGGCCTATGGTACTATTACTTAGTTAGTTTGGCTAACAGAAATGCATTTCTAAACAGTCCTTGACTTTGCGGTTTAATTAGCGATATATTTTTATAGTTATGACATTTCCGCACGCAGCGATACCACGTGTTTATTTTTATTTACACAGTTTTTTTTTTTTTTTTAAATGGGGGAAAAAAGGGGGGGGGGGTGATTCTTACTTTTATTAGGGAAGGGGTTCAATGATCATTAACTTTATTTTTTTCACCCTTTTTTTTTGCAGTGTTATAGGGGTCATAACACTGCACACACTGATCTTCTTCTACACAGATCACTGCCATGCAGTAACATGGCAATGATCAGTGTTATCGGTGGTCGATTGCTCAAGCCTGGATTTCAGGGTTGGAGCAATCGCTGATCGGACGCGCCAGAGGCAGGTTACGGACCCTTCGCTCGCGTTCTAGTTGATCTGGACATCACAATTTTGCTACAATGGTCCTGATTAGCCCAACTGAACTGCTAGGAGTGTATTTTCGTTACTTTAGACGAGGCAATCAACTTTAAGCACTGCATCTAAAGGGTTAATAACGCGCGGCACAACCATCGGTGCTGCATGCTATTAGCCAAGGGTCCCGGCTTTCATTATCCACCCAGACAGACCTGATATGAATACGTGACCCCGCGTTATAGACCGGGAGCAGGGCGTACAGGTACACCCTGCGTACTTAAGAGGTTAAATGCCACACGCAACCTGGATGAAATCAGTTCAGTTTTTTTTTTTTTCTCCATAGCCTTTTTAAAAGGGTACTTCGCCCCTAGACATCTTATCCCCTATATAAAGAATAGAGGATAAGATGTCTGATCGCGGGAGTCCTGCCGCACAGAGAACGCGGGGGGCTCCCAGCGGCGGGACCCCTGAGATCAGACCTCTTATACCCTATGCTTTGGATATAGGATAAGATGTCTAGGGGCGGAGTACCCCTTTTTTAACATGTCAATTCTTCAACAGCTTAAGGGTACGTTCACATGAGCGGATTTCACTGCGGATCCGCTGGTGAAGGCCCGCTCTATGCTGTCTTTACATGCGCCTGCTTGTAGCAGCAATACGCCGCTACGAGCAGACACACTGCGATGTGCGAGTCGCAGTATACTCGCACATCGCTGGAGCTCTCTGCCTAGCTCAGAGCAGGGAGAGTGGCCGCGATGTGCGATCCTTTGGATAGGGGATAAGATGTCTAGGGGCAGAGTACCCCTTTAACCCCTTAACGACGCAGGACGTATATTTACGTCCTGCGCCGGCTCCCGCGATATGAAGCGGGATCGCGCCGCGATCCCGCATCATATCGCGTGGGTCCCGGCGCTAATCAACGGCCGGGACCCGCGGCTAATACCACACATCGCCGATCGCGGCGATGTGCGGTATTAACCCTTTAGAAGCGGCGGTCAAAGCTGACCGCCGCTTCTAAAGTGAAACTGAAAGTATCCCGGCTGCTCAGTCGGGCTGTTCGGGACCGCCGCGGTGAAATCGCGGCGTCCCGAACAGCTGATCGGACACCGGGAGGGCTCTTACCTGCCTCCTCGGTGTCCGATCGACGAATGACTGCTCCGTGCCTGAGATCCAGGCAGGAGCAGTTAAGCGCCGATAATGCTGATCACAGGCGTGTTAATGCACGCCTGTGATCAGAATGAGAGATCAGTGTGTGCAGTGTTATAGGTCCCTATGGGACCTATAACACTGTAAAAAAAAATTGTTAATAAAGGTCATTTAACCCCTTCCCTAATAAAAGTTTGAATCACCCCCCTTTTCCCATAAGAAAAATAAAACAGTGTAAAAAAAAAATAAAAATAAACATATGTGGTATCGCCGCGTGCGTAAATGTCCGAACTATAAAAATATATCATTAAATAAGCTGTACGGTCAATGGCGTACGCGCAAAAAAATTCCCAAGTCCAAAAAAGCGTATTTTGGTAACTTTTTATAACATTAAAAAATGAATAAAAAGTGATCAAAAAGTCATATCAAAACAAAAATCATACCAATAAAAACTTCAGATCACGGCGCAAAAAATGAGTCCTCATACCGCCCCGTACGTGGAAAAATAAAAAAGTTATAGGGGTCAGAAGATGACATTTTTAAACGTATAAATTTTCCTGCATGTAGTTATGATTTTTTCCAGAAGTGCGACAAAATCAAACCTATATAAGTAGGGTATCATTTTAACCGTATGGACCTACAGAATAATGATAAGGTGTAATTTTTACCGAAATATGCACTGCGTAGAAACGGAAGCCCCCAAAAGTTACAAAATGGCGTTTTTTTTTCGATTTTGTCGCACAATGATTTTTTTTTCCGTTTCGCCGTGCATTTTTGGGTAAAATTACTAATGTCACTGCAAAGTAGAATTGGCGACGCAAAAAATAAGCCATAATATGGATTTTTAGGTGGAAAATTGAAAGGGTTATGATTTTTTAAAGGTAAGGAGGAAAAAACGAAAGTGCAAAAACGGAAAAACCCTGAGTCCTTAAGGGGTTAAGGTAGGCATACACATGAAATTGCAGACTGATATCTCTCTTGATCCCTTCATACATATGAACGCTCACCTCGGCTGAGCGTTCACGTATTTGGAAAGGAGACAGGTAAGACTGCTCTGGCGGGAACTTATCTCCCTGTGAACACAAGGCTTGCGTGGTTGAAATCCAAAATGCCTTACCCTTCTCTCGCTTATCATCATCTGTTGAGGGATAGAGAAGCCCCCCCCATACACATTACGGTCACCTTGTTCTGCCAAAATCCTCAGGTTCGGCTGACACATGTCTATCTGTATTGAGGTTCTTTGGAGTGTTGTCTGCAGTCTTAGGCTGTGTCTGAGTCCTCTGTAGAAGAATCCATTCAGAAGACTGGACAAAAAAAAACAAAAACAAATGCAGTGTTTTTTTATTTTGTCAAATCCATTCAAATGACGCTACCATGTCAGAAACCACACAGGCCCCATTAAAGTCAAAGGGGTTCCCTCTTTAAAAGTTACACCTCCCCAAAAGACCACCTGTTTGAGAAGACCATCTGCTTACCAGATCTGATTAGCATTTTTTGAGAAGACCATCCCCTTACCTAAAAGACAAAATTAATGGATTCTGCTTACAGAGGCCTCCAACACAGAAAATCTTGTCTGGATAAGGAGATGGTCATTTTTTTTTTGGAGAGGTTGCCCTGTTAAAAAAATAAAAATAATAATAATAATAATAATAATAATAATTTTTTATAATAATTCAGTGGGGTCCATTGGTATCTATTGTGCAGCCACAACTTTTTTTTCTTTTCTTAGTTTTTCCGCTTCTAGATGGAGGAAACAAATGGAAGAAATAACAGAGCCCGTAACGGAAATCTCAGTTTTTTTGTCTTTTATCTGTATTTTTTTTCACTGTGGACCAGTGTGGCAATGTTTTTTGGAAACAAGTTAAAAATAAATAAATATATATTTTATTTTTTACATATTTTCCTCTGTCCAAATGTAGTTGTCCATGATTTGAGGTGTTGTTTCTCTGTTTCAGCGGAGTGGTCCGAGTGCCAGAAACTCAAGCAGTTTTAGGAGTGGAAAATTATTTGGAGGTGAGTAACAGAAGATTCTTCCTCACATTGGAATTAGGGCCCACGCACTTTATGGAAATTGGGCAAGGAATTTCCTCACTGAATTCTGTCGGTGGATCCGTGCTTAATTTTGTTGGAATCTGGCATGGAAATGAACCCCTGCACTTCAAAGTCACATTAACTTATAGGCTTTTCCGGGACAGAATTCCAGCATAACAAAAAAAAAATGTCATTCTTATGGTGGAATA